>NW_028328190.1:0-90211 GCF_054136105.1 Typopeltis vanoorti
TTTAAACTTTCTTCTAATGGGTTTATGTCTCACATAAGTAGGTTGTGTTGCTAACCAACTTTTCACGGTTTCACGTGACAAATTTGTATGTTTCTGTAAAGCTTTGATACTTCCAAAACTAACTACTGTATTAGGATTATAGTAATCTGCTAACTTTTCCATTGCTATCAATGATTTTTTTTTCTTTGCAGGTGAAAATCAAGAAACATCGCAAAAGTGGCAGTTACTTGCTTTTATAGCAGTACTGCTAACATTAGTGACCGGAGAAATAGCCATAATCATTTGGGAAGTGGTATCAAAAGCAGGCAACCAAACTTGCCTCATCAAAGAAATGTTACGCCAAGAAAAATACCATTTGCATTGGTGATATATGTAAATTCAATTCCGATTTCTGCATATTGCAATGTAAATAATATCTGTGAAATAAATATGTAAACTTAAAAGAACAAACAGTATCTTTGATGTGTTATGTATGTTTAAGTAAGAACACTTTTGAAATAACCGTGAATACACACACGATTTGTTTATTTATTTATTTATTTATTTATTTATTGAATTTTAAGATCTTAATTTTAGACAAATCAAAATATTCGGATGAATTATGAATAAAATGTGAACTTGATTAGAATATGTACAAAGAAGAAAATACAGATGAGGTATGGAAAAAAAAAGTATGTGTGTTTGAGTGACATCAGTATATAATTAATTATTCAGAAAAGCTCGAAAGACTGCCGCCATCACGACTTACTCTAAGAATTCCCACCCTTTAATAGGAAACAAATACCGCAAATATATTGGAAAATTAGTACAACCATCTATATAAAAAAAAAAATAAATAAATAAAAAAACGTATGTTTGAGTGACACCAGTATATAATTAATTATTCAGAAAAATCTAATCACACCCGCCATCACGACATACTCTAAGAATTCCCACAGACGACAATGACGGATGTGTGTCACCCTGGGAAAATTCAAAGATATCTTATTTCAAAACATAGCCCACAATTCCATAGCCAAACCAAAATACCCACAAAGACATAACGTCACTATTCTTATCTCTAAATATCACCCATCACACCACGTGATGTCCCCGACAGACTAGGGCCCCAGCGAAATTCCAAACTCAATAACAACAAACATTCGCGTCACGATTCCTTATCTTATCTTGATCTTAATCTGGTCAGAAGTGTCCACCAATCACGACACGATTTCTTATCCACTAATATCATCCTTTCCATTCAAAACAACAACGTCACTTATTTACAAATAACAAATGACGATATTTATTTACAAATAACAAATGACGTCACTTATCTACATCTGAAAACAACACACACCCACGACACGATTCCTTATCTCTACCATCACCCATAATTCCATACGCGAATCAAAACACAAGAACTGAAGCCAGTGACACATATGCCCACAGGGAAATTCCAAACATTCCACACCCATGAAGCGACGCACACCGGAAGCATTTGGTTTAAAGTGTCCCAACAATCACAACACGAATCCTTATCTCTACCATCACCCATAATTCCATACGCGAACCAAAAAAATCACCCATAATGCCATACGCGAACCAAAACACGAGAACTGAAGCCATTGACACGTATGCCCACAGGGAAATTCCAAACATTCCAATCCCATGACGTCACTCACAATGACGTCAGGAAGCCACGCCCACCGGAAGCATTTGGTCACTAGTGCCTCCCCTACTACTCGTCTCAGATCAACTTACTTGAAGGGAAAGCTACACTAAACCATACGTTTCCATCTTTTCCAACCGTTGGACTTGAGATACTGTATGTCATCCAATATTTTAACTTAACTTTGCTACTCGGAATATTCTAATCAATACTTGTGAGACCAAAAATGTACATTCTTATAATCGCGAGATTTGACGTCTACTTTCCTCATTCTGTTCTAAGATATTCAGTTTCCGAAAATATTACTTTGTTGCTTTAAGCGAACGTTGAAGTCGCAGATTTCACCAAATAAAATATTCCGAAAGTTCCTCCCCCATCAAAAAAAATAAAATAAAAATAAAATAAAATAAAATAAAACGAAACATACAATACAATTTCGCCACATAACACGATCTTGGTTATTAAACTTCAATCATTTTAGCAATAAGCGTTTCCAATGGTAATGGATTCGATCCCATTTTCCTTTTTCTTGTTAGACTACACTGAAAAAATCTTTCTTGGAAGATGAATTGGTCCAGTAGTAGGGCAAATTTCATAGACTCCTCAGTTATATGATGAAAAGTTGCTGGAATTTTACCTGTGAAGCAATTCGTAATTTCCCATGTTCTCGACCCCAATGAAAATGTTTAACTGCAAGAAGTTGTTGGATATTCCTACACTGCCATCAGATACCTGCCAGGATCATTCCAGGGCGTGAGGTTCGTAATATTAGCGAATCATTTTGATGTCTCATCCAACTTTCTTTCTTTGATCAGTCGCTGAAGGATGTATGCTTATTTCTTGACAGGTGGCCTTCTTTCTGGATTGAAAGTAGTCGGGTTTTTGTGCTGCAACTACATTGGGTTGTATCTTAGAAAAATGCGAGGTTTCCGGGCACTTCTTACTGAAGTTATGATATGAATGTAGAATCCCTTTGTATTGAGTTATGATACGTGTTGTGTGAGATTAATTTCATATCATTTAGAGCAGTGGTTCTTAACCTTTTCGAAGTCAAGGAACACTTTTGATAATAAGAAAAATTTAGGGAAAACCAAAAGCATTAGGGTCAAAAAACTAACAATAAAAATATGCATGGACTTGCCTCCTATAAAAATGAACTTGTTTTTATGCGATACTTGAGCTTGTCGGCTTTTGCAGATTTCAGCAATGTCAGGTCTAATATGTGATATAACTATCCTAATCCCTTTGTCTACTATATTCAGGTCAAGCCCAAGGTATTTTTGCGCCCCAAACGCTGGACCTTTGGGACGCGTTTTAAAGGTTACAAAGATTTAATATTAAATTCACATACATTTGCATACATACATCTGCCCCCCCCCCCAATATTTTGTCGCCCCAAGCGATGCTTCGTTCGCTTGTATGGTAGGATTGGCCCTGACTATATATTCCTAAGTCTTTCACGCTTTTTGGTTTTTATATTGGTTAATATTGAGAAACCGAGTTCACACAAATATGATGTTGAAAACTGGAACAAAATTTTCAGTGCCCTTGTGAAGAGAGATGGGTATTCGGCTTGGACAAAAATCTAAAATTCCTCAAGAGTTATTTCAGAGAATTCATTTTTAGACTACGATCCGTTGATAAGATAACTAATTATTCTTCTTGTAAAGAAAATTCACTACTCGATGTGTTAATTGTGCCAAATGGATTTCGTATCCAGTCATAATTGTATGTATTTAAGGAAGGAAAGTAACTTGAAATCTTTCCTTCCAATATTGTTAATTGTTCTGTTATAAAGGAAATAATTCCCTCTACTGTATTTTTTTCTCATGTTCGGTTTTTCCAAAGAGATACTTTTTTAATGAAAGGCTGACAATTTGTCAGTGGATGTCAAAATATTTTCGTATTTTGGATACTTGTATTAAAGCTATTTAAGTAATTAAAAATATCGGTTAAATAGCCATTTCAGCACACCAAATATTTGCATGGAAGCTTTATAAGTTAATCTCTTTTCCTAATTCAACTCACAGTTTAAATATAACTTGCTTTCCCCGCTGTTTAATTTATTTTTTATGTTTTGGGATGAAATATTCGTTAGATTGAATGCCAATATGAACACCACATGTTGTGGTGTTCACCGAATTCAAGTTGTGTCACCACAGTTTTTCACTAATATAATTATTACACGCATGACATCATTTTACTGGAGTTCAAAAATATTTGTTGCTTTAAGTCTATGTTCTACACACCCAAGCATATCCGAAAATGCTATTATAAACACGTGGCATGTATCTATTTCTAAACCTTTCTCTCTCTCTCTCTCCCCTATTCTTGTGTAAATCAAGTGGCGAATTTTTAAGACATTTTACGAAAGCATCTGTACCTTCATTTCGAGAAAAGGCCAATAATTCATTCTTAAGTTCAAAAATTCGGAACAGCACTTCATCCCTCGATAACCATCTTATTTCAGTGTGCAAAAGCAAATATTCGTACTTGGCTTCCATAATTATGCAATTTTTGTTTAAAAAAGGCGTGTTTTTAAAAGTTTTGACTTGATGTAATGTACCATATTTATTTACAACTTGGTCTAGTACAGGTTATAATGTTGGCGGTAATGTTTTTGAAACTAGGGATTCTCTGTGCAAATAACAGTGCGTAGATATAATATATCCAGCAAACACATGACCTATAAACGATATTCTATTAGTTTATAAGTCGACGCGCATAGCAGTCTTCAGTTGTTAGGTTCAGAGTAGCCAATTAAACTCCGAACTGTGTCATGTGACATCTTTCACCGGCGGAACACTTGTAACCAGTTCGCGGAACACAAGTGTTCCGGTAAACACCGGTTAAGAACCACTGATTTCGAGTGTAAAACTGACAGAGATTCAGCAAAATCCAAAGTGGAATTATCCAACCTTAATTCATTACTGATATATTTTTTACTGCTTTCTTTACATATATTATATTTTATATATTAATATACTTTATATATTAATAAGAAAAATGAATGAACAGTTAAAAGAACCCGTTTCGCTATAGTATTTTTGTTCTGGAGTGGCATTTATTTCCATCAATGAACTCGAGGTGTTTTTGTCAGATGTACTTATTGGCATAATTTTGTTTGACAAAATGCATCATTAAATAGTTCCGTTGAAATAATTCCATAAAATCTAGTACAAATACTGAATACCAAATTTCATTTTCAATCCTGTTAAGGCAATAACGATTATTAATACGGGTATCGAAATTGAATAGTTAAGCGACGGAACCGTATGTCTTTAACTAAAACTGAACCCAACGAAGACGATTTCGTGCATACTCAGTAAAAAGTGTATTAAATTATATTAAATTATATTTATTATTGTTTTCAATGTTTTCCCTCCCACTACCTTTAAAACAGGTTAACAAAATTTCCAAAGAAATAGTACCTATTCCCAGAAAGATGACGTCAGAAATCAGCTCATGAAAATCAACAGCAACTGAAGGTTATTTTCACATATAAAATACAATAAAAGGTTTTGTATGTAAATGCATTGTTTTATAAATAAAATGATTAAAAAATTAAAAATTAAAGTTAAATAATGATACTTTTAACATATGCTAAAATATTATTTTTATGTTGTTATTTTGAAGAAAAATAATATATTTAAAAGAAAGATATTTTGCACTTTCATACAACTACCTACAGCACCGGATCGAAATTAACTATCAAAATCGATATTTTAAATTAGAAATCACTCATTTGTTTTTGTGATTATCTCCGAACATTTGATTTTAATGGTTAGCTATAGTTATGGACTGTATTATATAATGACAATGTATACGATATACCTGAGATATATATGTATAAATAAAGCAGTCATGTGCATTCACAAGCTTTTGTGTTAGAAACTGATCACATTATCGTTAAAGGTCAGTTGCAGCCATTGATATTGAACCAAAGCAAAACAAAGAATTGAAACTATTTATACTGAAGAAAAGAGATAGGAGAGTGGTAAAAAGAATTGTGCATCTTTAGAGTTGTCCATAACAGCATTTAGGTTGTTCACAACACTCTAAGGTTGTACAAGAACATTGCGTATTCAACTTTATATCCCAATTTTCGCGGAGTGGGTGGGACTATGCCAGAACTCATATATTCAGAGCACTTTGACATCGTTGATGATACGTTAGTCCGATACTTGATACGAAACTGATTTTAACATAGAATTTTGAATCCTAATGACTTGGATATTGATATTGAAGTTATTCTAAAATATAAAGTGCATATGAATATGAAGTCAATTGTTTAAAATATTTTCATCGATTCAAAAAAAAATATATATATATATCAGCTAACGCCTTTTATTCCGTATAGGAAGTAGGCGAGACCGTTTTAGACCCATCTAACTTTTGCCGACTGAGGGGGAGGGGGAGTTCAATCGCTACCGGTAGCCAATAAGAGATAGCTGGACTAAAAACTATATACGACAAGTGCCGCCATCTCGTGGTCCCTAATGCTAACTCTATGTTTACTGTCTGAAAATAATGTGTTTCTACGGTTTTCTTTATTTATTGGGATGAAAATCCCGAGTTTCCGGGGGTAAAAACCAGCTTACTCGTGCCAGAGATTGTCTGACTCGAAACCGATCGAAAAAAGGTTTAGTAAAAGTTCCTCTAGTCGGTGACTCGAATCGAACTTTCGACGCTCTCTCTCTCTTTGGGAGATTTCACGACGTGGAAGGCACTCGCCACTGAGAAGGGGGATTCTTCGGGAAATCTCTCAAAACAGGCAAAACTGGCCTGAAGAACACAGACATTGAGAGAGGACTAACCGCCCAACTGATCGGAGACGTGAAGTTGCTTTCAAAAGTTCCATGTTTGATCTCTGGAGCAGGGTTTCCGAAATATGTAAGAAACAATTAAAAATATATAAATTTTATAAAATAGAACTAAAACCCTTAGGTCCAAATAAACCTTTCGTGGGTGGGAGCTGTATAAAGAATGAGAGAAAAAAATTGAATTATTTCCAATTATTCTTTCAATTTTGTGTATACCATGTATTATGAAAATGATCCTCAACCATAGGGCAGGTTGTTATCAGCGAGGAAAATTAAATATGAAAGCTTAATCGTATTTTGACAATTATAAGGTACATAGCTACGGAAAGCTCAGTTTCTAATATAATATTTTCTTCAATTATTAAATATGTATTCAATAATTTTTTATAATTAATAAATGAAATTAATTTATTAAGCATATTTTCAAAATTGTTAGTTAAAAATTTAAATTTAGTTCTTAAATGTATACGACACTCACACACCATAAATATAATTAAATGTAACTCTATTAAGTAAAAGTAAGAATTGTGTATTTTTTTTTTTTTTTTTTTTTTTTTTTATCGAGAGGGAGATGAGTGATTAATACCCTTGGAGGGTAATGGATGGCAATGCTGTAGCCAATGAAGTTCTAACTGAGGCTTGGCTATTGCTGTTACCCTTCTGCCATGATCAGAGCTTTAATTTAATAGCTCAATAACACTTTATCCCTACAATGTCCTCTGCAGACAACGGGGAAGATGAAAAGCATTCTTGCTTCGCCCCTTTAAGCCAGTCCTTATAAGGATAAGGATGTATTTTTTATCCAGTTAATTTGATGTTTGCATTAAATTTTACTGTCTTTCGAGTGAAGGAGTTTGACTCCTTTCAAAAGGAAAGAAAAAATCAGTGAATCAATTATAGCGACGTAGTTATCACGGCATGTCTCATGTGGTTGACCTGGGAGAAAAATACTAGAATTCATTCTATTCCAGGTAATACGATGTCCGTGTGGTTTGTCCAGAAAATATCGCTCTCTGTGACACGGAGTGGCGCAGCGTTTTCCTTTTTCTAATCAAATAATAAACTAAAAGTATTGGCCGAAAATAGCATAGCCGAATATAATTTTATATGAGCTGAATACACGTATTTTGGGTTTCTATCAGATCTCCGAGTAGAACCAAAGCCTTTTTCTTACCGTTTACGGTTGTTCAAAAACAAACATCAAAAATCGCTTGACCCTTCATTGAAATTACTTTGTATACTTAACGTCAACAGAAGAGTCAAAGATTATTTTTCTGTTTTTTTTTTTTTTAATCGACTCCAGGCTAAATACAATAACTATAAATCAACCAACAATGATAATTGCATCCTACTACAATACAAAGTACAGATAATAACCGTGAGGTTTTATATAGGAGGTCAAAAATAGGAATTTTATTAGTGTCTAATGCAATTAATTAGTATTTGTTAGTTAGTTTTTTTTTTTTTTCGTTTTTTAAATAAAGCATTAAAATTATATAGAACATATAATAATAAAATTATATTAAAATATATAGAACATTAAAATTCTAAATAAAAAAGTAAGATTTTTTTTTTTATTTAGAATTTTAAAGGTCTAAAATCTTTATGGACCGTCCATAAAAACAGGGCGGTTCAGTCAATGATGAGTTAACGGGTCTCAAACGGGATAGTACGATTTACCTCTGAAAACTCTGGTTTTTGTCCTTCAAAAAAGAAATAGGGGGTGGGGGGGGGGTGGAAACCGGTCTTGTGAATTTACATATCTACAGACATACGATGCTATTTTTCAAAAAAAGGCAACGGTACCACCTTGTTCTGTAATAATTCTCTAGTAAAGTACCGTTACTACCCTACCAACCCTGGGTTGAAGAAACACACATGCGCAAGCACCACACACCGAATACTCTAACGGAGAAGCCAAAACTAAACCGTTCTAAATTTGTTTCTAACTGTTCTTTTTGATATTCAACAATATCGGTGCTCTGCATTTCGCTCACGTGATCCCTTTTTCTAAAACAGAAAGTTGTATTATATTATTTTTAAACGTGCGCACAGGATGGCTCGATATCCCTTAGGGTTTATTTCAAGTATTATCTCAGCAATCTTGTTTGGGTTATTATAGACATGTCTTTGAAGCTTTTGATATTGGTGTAGAATCCATTTGTATTGAGACATAATTACTTTCTGATATATTTTTTTTATTTCTATCTTTACATATATTATATTTTATATATTAATATACTTATATTTATTATATACTTATATACTTTATATATTAATAAGTTAAGAAATGAATGAACAGTTAAAAGAACCCGTTTCGCTATAGTATTTTTGTTCTGGAGTGGCATTTATTTCCATCAATGAACTCGAGGTGTTTTTGTCAGATGTACTTATTGGCATAATTTTGTTTGACAAAATGTACCATTAAATAGTTCCGTTGAAATAATTCCATAAAATTTAGTACAAATACTGAATACCAAATTTCATTTTCAATCCTGTTAAGGCAATAACGATTATTAATACGGGTATCGAAATTGAATAGTTAAGCGACGGAACCGTATGTCTTTAACTAAAACTGAACCCAACGAAGACGATTTCGTGCATACTCAGTAAAAAGTGTATTAAATTATATTTGTTATTGTAATAAATGATTTCAATGTTTCCTTTCCACCACCTTTAAAACAGGTTAACAAAACTTCGAAATGGATCGTCAATGCTAATCCAAAAATACTCATCATCATCAAATTCCTGCCATGTACCCTCAAGGGGTGTACAGGATAAGAGAGTACTACATGAAAGAATTACATCATTACTAACTTCCTATCTACAATTTTCCTCCAAATCAGTCTGTTACTTGTCAAGACTCCAACATTATCAGATCTTATATTTCTATCGTCTAAGGCACTTTGTACCGTATCAATCCACCTATATCTTGGTCTTCCTCTGGGTCGTTTTCCTGCCAACCTGGCAGAGAACACTTGTTTTGCTAATCTTTCCTCTCCCATTCTATTTAAGTGACCATACCATCTGAGATTAGCTCTGCTAACGCATTCCTGGATGCTGACAATGTCAAGTTCTTTCCTAATATCCTCATTTTTAATATGATATTGCCATTGATGCCACCTGTTCACGCCTCTAATCTTTCTCAGGACTCTCATATCTGCGGTCTCTAGTCTTTGGTCAAGTGTTTTACTTCTGACCCAGCTCTCAGATCCATAAGTTAAAATTGGTTTGAACACAGTCTTGTATACAGCTAATTTAGTGTTCCGACTAATTTCTTTCTTATTCCATATGAATTTATTCAATTGACTTCCCAAGATACCAGCTTTGCTGATTCTGTTGTCTATTTCTATATTTAGTTTACCATCTTCAGTAAAAATTGTGCCTAAGTAGCTGAAATGTTTTACTTGTTCCACCGGTTCTCCATTCACAACACAGTTGACATTTTCAGTGATTCTGCCTATTTTCATTGTCTTTGTCTTTTTATTGCTGACCTTCATACCATATCTATTACAACAGCTATTCAATTTAGTCAGAGAATCTTGCAGACTTGTAGCGGATTTATTAAGAAGTATAACATCATCCGCTTAAAGCAAAGAGCTGATATTAACATCTCCAATTTTGATATCAGGTTTAATACCACATTCCTTCATAATGTGATCCATATAGATAATGAATAACAGCGGGGATAATGTACATCCTTGTCTCACACCAGATTTAACATTAAACCATCTTCCTGTACTTCCTTCAATTCTAACTGCTGACTCACAACTCAAATAAAGACTAAGTATTGCTTGATATAGTGCCCCATTGACACCATATAACTGCTACGTATTGAATAGCTTCTCTCTTGGCACCTTGTCATATGCCTTTTCCAAATCGACAAAACTTAAATACAGATCTTTGTTATATTCCCATGCTTTCTCGACTATTTGTCGTAAAGTGAAGATCTGATCCTGACAGCCTCTATTTGGCCTGAATCCAGCTTGTTCTTCACCAAGCTTTTCTTCCACAATTCTTTTCAACCGTTTCTCAAGTATACTTGCATAGATCTTGCCAGGAACACTCAGTAGGGAAATACCTCTGTAATTCTCACATTCAGTTTTATTTCCTTTTCTATATATGGGTACTATTTCTGACCCTAGCTTAATATCCAAAAATACTTAGGGATATTAAGCTAGGGTCAGAAAACATCCCTACAATTTATTTATTTATTTTATTTTTATTTTTTTGTTGATAGATGGGTGAAGCAAGAATGCTTTTCATATTCCCCGCTATCTGTAGAAGAAAATGTATCGATGGGGTAATATTGTGCTATAAGCTCTGATCATGGCAGGAGGGTAACAGCAATGGCCGCGCCTCGGTTAGAACTTCAATGGCTACAGCATTACCAACCATTATCCTCCCTGGGTACCCATTTTAGTCGCTTCGTATGACATGCATGGACTACAGTGGGCTATTCTTATCCCTGCCATCACAAGGGGATCCCTACAAAGTAAACAACAACTGAAGGTTATTTTCACACGTATAATACTATAAAATATTTTGGAAGTGAATGTATTGTTTTATAAATAAAAAAGTGAAAAAATTTAAAATTAAAATTACTTAATGACATCTTTATCTTATATTAAAATATTATTTTCATATTAACATTTTAAAGATTTATAAAATATTTAAAAGGAAGATATTTTGCACTTTCCTACGACTACATACAGCGCTGGATCGGAATTATCTATGAGATTCCATAGTTTAAACTAGAAATTCCTAACTTATTTTTGATTATCTCCGAACATTTCAGTTGAATAGTTAGCATTAGTTATAGACTGTATTATATGACAATATGTGCGATATAACTGAGATGTATAAATAAAGTATAAATAAAGTATAAATATGTATAAATAAAGCAGTCACGTGCATTCACAAGCTTGTGTGCTAGAAACTGATTAGGTTATCTTTAAATATTAGTTGCGGCCTTTGATACAGTACCAGTGCAAGCGAAGAATTGTAACAGAAGCAGAAAGTTCGCTATTTATACTAAAGAAAAGAGATAGGAGAGTGCTAAAAAGGATTGTGCATCCTTCAGGTTGTCCATAGCAACACTTAATAAGGTGTTCACAACAGTCGAAGTTTCATAGCGAAATCAACTTTATATCTCAATTTGCGTGGAATGGGTGGGACTATGCCACGGAGATTCTTCTGGATTGCTTGTTTGTCTTTTTTTTTTAGTCTAGAAGCTGCTTGGAAAAGTTCCATGTTTGGTCTCTGGAGCAGGGATTCCGAACTATGTAAGAAACAGTTTAAAAAATGCAAATGCTATAAAGTAGAAGAAAAATCCTAAGGTCCAAATGAACGTTTCGTGGGTGGGAGCCGCATAAAGAATATGAGAAAAATGATCGAATTCTTCATTTTCTACACCATGTACGAAAATGATCCTAAACTATAGAGAAGGTTGTTATCAGCCAGCAAAATTAAGTATGAATAGCTTAATCTTATTCTGACAATTAGTAAATAGCTACAACGGAAGGTTCAGTTTCTAATATAATTTTTTTTCAACTACTTATATATTTATTCAATAATTCATTATAATTAATAAAAAAAATTAATTTATTAAATATATTCTCGAAATCTTTCCTTGGAAGCTTAAATTTAGATCTTAAATATCTACAGCTCTCACACACCATAAATATAATTAAATACTCTTATTGAAGTAAAAGCATAAATTCTGTATTGTTATCAAGAAAAGGAATCAGAGATTCAATCCAATGCCCTTGGAGGGTAATGGATGGCAATGTTGTAGCCAATGAAGTTCTAACTGAGGCTCGGCTATTGCTACTACCCTACTGCCATGATCAGAGTTTAATTGCTCAATAACACCTTATCCCTACACTGTCCTTTACAGATAACGGGGAAGATGAAAAGCATTTTTGCTTCGCCCCTTTAAGCCAGTCCTTATAAGGATAAGGTATTGTTATCAAGTTAATTGACTTTGCCAATAAATTTCATATCTTTCGAGTAAAGGAGATTGATTCCTTTCAAAAAAAAGGTAAAAAAAAATAGTGAATCAATTATGGGGACGTAGTTATCACGACTAATATCTCATTCGGTTGGCTTTTAAGATAAATCTAAAATTCATTCATTCATTTTAGTCTAGAGAATACGATATACTTGGGGTTAGTCGAAAAAATACCTCTCCTTGTGGCACATATGTAGATTGGCATCGCATTATGAATCGAAGTATTTTGAATATTTTCAACAAACATTTTCCCTCGCATTATGGAATTTAAACCTGATGGAGGTTAAAGCAGAAACCTACGTAGGCTAGAAATACCAAATGATAAACAAGTTAAAATGAATAGCTGTTAAGCTAGATTTGAATAAAGCGTGAAACAACAAAGATAGAAACCATTATTTTGCTGAATAAATCAGTGACATTTTTTCCTTGTATTATTAAGTGCATATCTATCGTGTGCATAGATGTGGTGAAAGGATGGGAACTTACACACACACAATTAGAGAATTTCGTAATATGTATTTCCAGAGAAGAAAAAAAAAGATGCATTGAAAGAGAGAATAGACAGAATTATGAAGAATGTGTGTCACTAGGCACACTTTGAATGTTGTTACTTTAGCTAAAGCAGCTTCCAGGATAGCATCGAGTCTGCCAATCTTAGAGGCTGCTGTACTGATTAGCTGAGTGTATACATTGGCTTAGAAAGCAGCAGTCTCAGGGTATGAATCCCACCGTAGACATGATTTTAAGTGGTAGTGAAGTTCGTTGCCAAGCGTGCAACCTTCACTCTTCGTACTAGAGACCTCCAATGGCATGAAAGTTTCATGATGGTTCTTGAAGGCTTTTTTTACAGCGACGCTTCAGGGTTATCTAACCTTGAACCCGCTCACAACACTGATTGATGTACTAAATGAGTACAACTTTTGCGTTTGGATTGCAAACTTGAGAAAAATCTTCTGAATGGTAATAACATAAAGAATAAAGATAATGTAAAGACTAAAGGGGTTGAATAGCATAAAGAATAACCTGTACAAACAATCAAACAACACTGAAATTGTGGGAAAGAATGATTATGATTGTAAGATGATTGTTTTACATATTTATCGATTGATAAATAAGTAAAATTTGGATAAGTAAAAATATTTTGAATGAACTGCAAACAATGTAGTTGTAGTTCACTTGGGAACTACATTAAGTTTAATTAAATAATTAAAATAATTAAACTTTGTCTTACTGACAAATGTTTGTGATAATTTATGTTTCTTGCAAATAAAAAGAAGTAAAATTATTTAGTGCATTTTATAAACATATACTTAATAAATACAAAATATAACGAAATAAATAATTAAAAAGAACGAGGACTAAAACTCTGATTGAAATGTCGTACACATTTGGAATGAAATCCAAAACTGATAAAACATAAACAGCAGTGGTGGTGGTTTTTTCTATGCAGTCGTTTCTGACCCAAGTTGACTTTGTAGGAATTGCCCGCAAAGTGTTTTCCTCAAGCTATGAACGATAAATGCAGCGTGAGCAATCATGTTCATATAACTTCAAATTTCACACGTAATTGTTTAACACAAAACAAAAACAACAAGGTGAAACAGACGTTTCTAAGATCAGATTTTAAATAAAATAGTCGAGAAATCGTGGGAATATAATAAGGATCTGTACTTAATTTGTGTAGATCTGGAAAACGCATACGGCAAGGTGCGCAGAATCTTAAATCATTTCATAACAATTATATGAGATAAATGGAACATTACACAGCGCAATCCATAGTCTATATTAAAGTTGTCAGTCAGCAGTTAGAATTCAAAGAAAGAAATACAGGAAAATGGTTTCATGTAAAATCAGGGTAAAACAAACACGCCATCATCTCCACCCATATCGATATCGAATCGGATTACGAACGAAAGTGGCATTAGGCTCGATATTAAAATCTCAGATATCAAACTTAGCTCTTTTCTTTATGCAGATGATGTTGTTGTACTCCTAAACACATCCGGTGCAGATCTTCAGGAGTCTCTAAATAAATTGCGCAATAGCTGTATCGAATTTGGAATGAACAATAAAGAGACCAAAACTATGAAAATAATCAGGAACGCCTATTTTGATAATTTTGAGACTGCATTCTCAGTAAAAACCTATAGAACAAGTGAAATATTTCAGCTATGTAAGAATAGGTTTAGTAAAGATGGCAATTTAAATCTGGAAATAGACAACAGAATAAGCAAAGTTGGCGTAACAAGCAGCTAGTTGAATAAATTTCTGAAAAAATCTCAGAACAAAACTTAAAACTACCAGTTTTAATTTTGTTCTGAGACTTGGTTAAGAAATAAAGCCCTTGATCAAAGAATTGACACCACAGATAGGAGGGTGCTGAGAAAAACTAAGGGAGTGAACCAATGGCATCAAGGGCAGAATCATATTATAAATTGAAGACATTAGCAAAGGAACTTGACATTATTAGCATTCAAGAATGCGTCAGTAGAGATATTCTAAGGTGGTTTTGCCACTTAAGTAGAATGGCTCAGGTAAAGTTTGCAAACGGTTCGATGCCAAGATGGCAGAAAACAGACCTACATGAAAATCAAGGTCTAGGCGGATTAATTCAGTCAGAACTGCCTTAGAAGAATGAAATGTGAGATACAATATCGTAGTGCTGACATGTAAGAGAATAATTTGAAGGAAAATTGTCAGTAGCAGGCTGTGCTGCCATTGTAGTTGAACACCCCTTCAGGATATATATCAGAAGATTGATGATGAAGATGATAAGGTTCAACACACTCACAGTACGAGTGTTGGAGATGTGCATCGGCTCTAAAATTAATAAAAGAACACCATTAAAAATATTCTGCATGTATTCAAACAGCAGAAAAAGTGGAACAGGAAAGTTTTGCAGGAAAGTAAGAAATAATAGTTAATTCCTTTTGAAATATTATATGATATTTATATATTTTTATGGTTTTTGAGAAACACAAAGTTGTTTAATGAGTTAAGCGTCCACAGCAAATAACTATTACTGAAATTGGATAATACAATTCATGCTTATAGATATTTTTTATTAAGGATAGGATGTTAACGAAGAAACTATCAACTTATAGAGTATTAGCGTCTGTGCGGAGCGCGCGCGTGGTGTTGAAGAAGAACAGATGAAAAACAGTACAATTGAAATTCAAATCAAACCAACGAAACTTCGGGTTCTGAGCTAATAATTATGCCTAAGAAACTGCTTTGGAATTTATGTGGACGCAATATTCATCAAAATCTAATCACGTTTTTACATCTTCAGACAGCAATAAACCAATGAGAATAACACACGGTTTACAAAACATTATAGTATTGATTAATCTTTCTTCTAACATACATTTGAAAGAAGCATCTATAAAATAGAAAATGTTGCATAGCGTTAAATTTGCATCGAATCTCCTCAGTTCAGTCAAGCAAACGCCTTTGTTGTATTTACAACATCTTCGCGTTGTGAAATGAAAGAAACTTGTCTTATAAGCTGGAACAGCAATTCATTGTTTAAATGATAAGTGATTGATAACAAAACTCGAATGTTAGTTCACAATTTTATGAACATTTAAAATCATGGCGACATCAACTCTAGAAGGAAAAATGAAAAATAAAAACGCATATGCCCCTAAAAATTCGCATCTACAACCACAGTACGTATTTAATGAATTTACAGTTATCAAATTATATTTGATAATTAAATATAAATAAAATAAATTTTGCTATATAAAATAGCAAATAAGTATTAGTTTTATTTTTAAAATAAAAACAAACGATTTATAAAAAAGTTTTTAAAATTCATAAATTTTTTATAAATCGTATATCGTACACCATATTATAAAATAAATGAGTTATATAGGGGTGACTTGTCGGAAGGAATCAATCGACCGTGAGATGCGGTGATTGATTCATTCAAACCAATACCCTTGGAGGGTAATGGATGGCAATGCTGTAGCCAATGAAGTTCTAACTGAGGCGCGGCTATTGCTGTTACCCTCCTGCCATGATCAGAGCTTTCATTTAATTTAATTTGTTATCACAATTAATCCGATAATTTGTTGGGATATGACCTTCTTGATGTTAGCTGTTGTTTTAATTGGTTGGCAAAACGTTTCTCTATTTCGTCATGTTCATATTTTCTCTGTAATTTTGACTGCCGGAATCGCGTTCATATGACAATCTTGATTTCGACCAAACGCTCAGTCTATTCAGAAAATTCGGCTTGCGACAAAATGGCCAGGTAGGTTTTACCCAATAAAGTCGCCATCCGCATCTGAAATGGGTTACAGTCCTACTGATGTGTCCATTTCAGTCAGCCACAGGCCACCGCTCAAGATCTCTCCTCAGATCCTGAAGAACTTTAGGCAATTAATAGGAAAAAAGACGGAAGGTCTCAAACACCACTGAACCTGTTGCGCTCTGGCAATAATGTTCCAGAGCGCATTCCACCAATCGTTTTCCAAGCAGAGAAGCAGTGGACTGCATTAGCTTGTGCTATGAGAAGTAAACAAATTAGATTCAATGCTAAAAATGCCGATGGGCATGTTCGAATTCAACCGGAGTCTATGAGACATTACGGTGATCTCACAAAACCTTGAGACGACTTGATGATACCTTACCATCCGTTCGCTCTTAAATGCGATAAAAAATTTAATGCGGTTGTCAGGAGAATTGTGGAGTCTCTGCTTATTGATAAGAAAATAAATGATTTTAAAGAAATAGATTCTGAATCCTATAAAATTATTACGGATGCACACAGCCGACAGGCGTCCTATGCCGTTAATTGTATTTGAAATAATCAAGGACCAGCGTGACATGTCTGATATGAAACCGGTTGTGATCTGGTGGTTGAAACTGAATCTCTACGAAGGAAAGCCTCACCAGGCAAACGTCATCGTTTCCAGAAATAGGTTGGCAAAACGCTGATGTTGTGTCAAGTAAGGCGAAAAAGCTCCCTACGGTCCCCTGTAATGCCTCGTAACCTACCAGCAAATGATAAAGGCTGGACTCTACATCCAATTAATCAAAAGAAAACAAAAAAGGTCCTTGATTCCACACCGATATTGGTACCAAATAAGATAATACCAACAGATGTTGATATTCATTTATTTGGATTAGCTGCAATTACGTTATCTATGGGACATACGATTGTAGATTTAAAATTTCAATTCCGGTTTGGTTGATGAAGATTAGAATCAACATTTCTAAACAAACATCTACAAGCACCCTTCAGCAAACGTCCCTTTCAATTCAGCCAGAGAAGCTAATGTTTTTTTTTTGGATAGGTTCTGATAATTTATCTATATTGTCTGATAATTTAAATATATACTTAAAATTAATGAAATCAATCAAACTGTGAAGAATTTTATATTATCTAAATTAATTTTAAAGGGATATGAAATATTTATCTATAAAATATCATTATTAATAAAATATGTAAAATTTTATTTCTTAATTTGTTTTATTTTTAAACTACTTTTATAAATTATATTTAAATTAACACACCATAATATGTAATAAATGAAGATATTATATATAAGGAAAACCAAAACAAAATTAACGGAGGAAGGGGAACAATCGACCGTGAGATGCGGTGATTGATTCATTCAATCCAATACCCTTGGAGGGTAATGGATGGCAATGCTGTAGCCAATGAAGTTCTAACTGAGGCTCGGCTATTGCTGTTACCCTCCTGCCATGATCAGAGCTTTAATAGCTCAATAACACCTTATCCCTACACTGTCCTCTACAGATAACGGGGAAGATGAAAAGCATCCTTGCTTCGCCCCTTTAAGCCAGTCCTTATAAGGAAAATTAACGGATCGTTTCTAAAGAAACTTCTCTACCGCTCATTGTTAACTTCTCTAAAATGGTACTACCTCTCATTGTTAAAAAACGTGGAACGTTTTATTTTAAATTTTAAAGCCATCTCAGTAAGCTATGGTTTCAGTAAGCCAGGTGACACACGTTTATTTCATCATCAGAAGACGTTACTAACATCGATACCGACGGCGGGATTGGTTTAAACTGTATGCGCAAACCGCTCAGCTAACGAGATAAACAATGAAACTTTCGGTCTAGTCAAGCATTCAGAATGATTTAATTCGGTCTCTTAGTAGAATAGCAGACCCACGTACACTGAATGGCACTTACTGGTAAAAGTCTCCATCCCCCCATTCCCGAAATTCTGGTCCACTCTCCAAGCCATTGCGTTCGTGGATATTCTAAGAATATCTAGGAACTCAATGTATATATAAAAAAAGTCTTAACGCAAGTGGTTTGAAACAATACCCACTGCTTCATAACCTAATTCCGAAGCACGCAGTAAAAGTAAAATCCCCATCAACAAATCCAAGTTCAATAGTAAAAGATTCGATTAATGTCCAAAAGACACAACTTCTGCTCAGCTGAGTCCGCTTCTTTTTCTCATCAAGATGGCAAAATGTTAATGGCATCATAAAGTCAACACCATTTTTATGTCTGAAATTGGATGGTCCATGATAGACGATCGTTCTATTTGTCTGTAGGCTTCCATGACCTGGACATTTGGTTTCTTGTATACCTAAGAAATGAATAGTGCAATTTTATATTTCTTCAATAACATTGGAGAGATTCCGATTTAAACAACGTTTTTATATTCCACGTTCCAATCAAAATCCGTTAGTTACCTTCACTCATAATTTCATTCGGTAATCTAACTGCAACTTAGGACATTGAACTCTAAAACGGAGGATTCTTTTTCTGGATTAATTGTTCCATTTGTTTCGATGAAAAATCCTGTTCTAAGTCATGTTATTTTTCGCGATTAATTATAACCGAATTTTTTGTTCTTCCTGAATATACTTCACGTACAGATGGCGAGTTGAATCGTCATAGTGAGTATTCGAATGTACGGAATGTGTTTGTGAATGCAGAAAAATGGGCTTTCCAAGGAAATATTGTTCTTCGAGGAGACTTATTTAATTGTGTTTGATGTCAGCATTGTTTTATAGTCAGAAGTTATGCATTAGATGAACATATTCCCTGCCACACGTTTATGATAATGCCCCCAGGCCATCCAGTATGACATTGCTGCTGTGTCTACACATCCGGGCGATGAAAATGAATTGCATCAACTTCCTTTGCATGAAGAATTCTACATACAAATTGATCAGTAAAAGCTGTAAAATATAGTTTATATTAATTATTTAGTGCTCCCCTTAACATGATAAATGCATTAGCCTATCACGGCCGATCTGATACTACGATAGGAGAATTTGCCAAAGGACTAATGTAGATGAGTTATTGTTCTATTGCATATTCTCTTTAACTGGACGTTCGTTATACAGAAAAAAAAGCAGTTTTATGGATTAAAAACTGCCTCTATATAAAAGTAGCTAATTCACCAGCAAAAAAGAATAGTTGTCATAAAGATTCCCAGTTCTGTCGAAATAAAATGCATTTCGTTACGGATCGACATCATGAAACTCGGTATAAAATCGTGACTACTACTTTCTAGCGATGATAAACAAAAAAAAATCTATCTATGAAAGTCTATCCACGTATCGCTAGACCTCAGGAAATCCATATTCCTTCTAGAAACTGCTCGGGGCGGATATTTCATCTTGTACATTCTGAAGCCTCACTTCCAATTTTTCTCTCCAACTACAGGAAAATATACCACTTCCTCATGTCAGTGTCTCCAACCTCGCCCTTCTTATATTCATCCTTAACCCTCTCATCTACAAGGCTGCATATGCCACTCAGTTTTTAGTGGGATCTTCCATATAAATCGAGGTGTGTCAAACCAGATTCCGACATACAGCGGAGGCTATGGCATAACATCTTGCCAACTCCTTCTAAGCTCCACAAATTTCAACTAAGAGAAACTGATCTGTGACGTTGGAACATGCATATCTAACCTGTCCCGCAAACAAAATGATAATCACCTATGCCCTGAATACTGCCTCTAGCAGCTGTAACTACTTACACAGCCAAGAAGACCACTGGAATTTAGTCCACACAGAAGAAAACAGACACAGAACATGCAATTTCCTCTTCATCTGCGCTAAGGCCGTCATCTACAGCTTCTACCTAAAACAGACAAGAAGTAACCAGCACCCATCCATCACTGAAACTGCACAACCCCTCATGTATATCCTCCGTCGAAAACTAAAAAGCGGCTTTTATTGGAACTTGAGTACTTCAAATTAAGAAATTAAGAACTGTCGCGAAATTCATAGAGGAGTGGAATCCAACTGGTGCCCTCTTCTGGATTGAGGACGACAATACGCTTCATCTGAAAGATAACTCAGACTGAAACTGAACTGTAAATTTTGAATTCATTTATTGCATTCTCTATTGTATACCCGAGAGGAAAATGCTTCTTTCTCTGTAATATATATACTTATAATATGTAAATAGTCCTTGTTACCTATCGTCTAATGTATATTTTAACAAGTTAAATAAAAAATAAAAAATATATATCTATATTTGGCTAGATGGATGAAGTAAGAATGCTTTTCATATTCCCCGTTATCTGTAGAAGAAAATGTATGGATGGGGTGTTATTGAGCTGTAAGCTCTGGTAATTGCGGGATAACGGCAATAGCAAGACCCCGTTAAAACTTCATTGGCTACAGCATTTCCATCTGTTACCCCCCTGGATCCGTCAAATTTCACATTCATATATTCACATAAGCAGCTTATTTTTAAAGTTCATTTTGTGAAAAAAAAATATAAAAGAATTGGTTTCTGAAGTAAATTCTGTGTTTCTGTCATATAACTAATATTTTAACCTTTTATCAATATTTCAAATTTTTTCTAAAATTATCGTAATCAGAAGGGATAAAAAATCAATATATAAGAAAAATTCACTTAAATAAACATAACATGATAATTTTCCTTGTTTCTTTTAAATTAAGTGTACAGATGTATATTTTACGTATATTAATTAAGTATACATCAACGTCTTCCAATGTCTTCTTGTTATTCTCACTTTTCTTATCTGTTTTCGTTTCTATAATCGTTTCACTACTTTTCTAATTTCCTGGTCGACTGTCTAATATTTTGTTTTCTTCAGAATATTGCGAACGTCAAGTTATCCTTACTTATGTCTTCATCAACACTTCTGCTCAACCTGAGAAAGATTTCTGTCTCAAACACATCTTAACTTGTGCTTTGTCCTTTCGGCATTTTAGCGAGTTTAAACAATTTAAATATAACAATATACCTAGAATTATAATACTAAACGCCCTAAATATAATAATTCCACTAGACACTACATAATATACTAAAATACACCAATTAATTTATGAAAATTCAATAAATAAAAAATACAATCTTAAAACAGCGTCGTAATGACATAAGTAACTAATAAAACAAAATAATTGAAGACCGTGACCTCTAACAGCCAATCAGAACTCAACTAAATAAGACTTATGAGACTGAAACAATAACCAAAAGCATTTTTTGATTATAAATACTAATATAGAGCTAAGTTTCTAAAATACATTTTTAAATAAATATAAATGCATTTCCTCAACTTGAAGCAAGAAATCTGAAATGTTTAATTATAACCAACCCAAAATCTCAGGATGTACTATTAGGGATTCTCTACATTAAAAAAAAAATGCGATTTCGTTTTATTCGAAAGTTGTGCTATAATTATATGTGAACTAAGTAGAGACTGCACATTTTTTTAATTGCACTTCTAGAAACACTGAATAAGGAAAATCTACAATAACTGTATATATTACATATTTCGAGTTAATCACCTGCTCTCTTCTTGTTCAGCATAGAAATTTGAACGCAGATTTAATTCCAAGACGTTAATTAAAACCTCATGTGCGATCAAGAAACAGACCGATTCTTATAAGCTATCGTCAATGACTAGTAGGCTCGATGCGTAACTTGACGCTTGTGAGAGAAATCGACCATTTGCGTACTTTCAGTCAACTTGAGTTTGATCGCGTATCTGATACGCGATCAAACTCAAGTTGACTGAAACACCATTTTTTCCCCAATAGATTTTAGATTTTTCCCCATTTCAAGAGAAACACCATTTTTTCCCCAATAGATTTTAGATTTTTCCCCATTTCAAGAGAAACACCATTTTTTCCCCAATAAATATAAGATGTATATTATTATATAAAAGGTGCATTAACTTATCACACACACACACACACACACACACACACACACACACACACACACACACACACACACACACACACACACACACACATATTTGGATAATACATATTAAGGATACCAAGTAATTTTATATATATATGGAGAGTGAGATGCGGTGATTAATATCCTTGGAGGGTAATGGATAGCAATGCTGTAGCCAACGAAGTTCTAACTGAGGCTCGGCTATTGCTGTTACCCTCCTGCCATGATCAGAGCTTTAATAGCTTAATAACACCTCATCCCTACAAAACGCAAAAGATAATACTATCGAAACTAAGACTTATGTACCATATACAGTGACACGTATATGGTACATAATACTATCAACAATACGTACCACAATACTATCAACAGAATTAAAAAAATGGTGCTTAATTCGAAGAGTTTAAAATTTATCTCGAGCGAACGACAGAGATGTTAATAAGAAATGTGATCAATGGGTCTGTTTAAGAAAATGAAATTCAATATGAATTAAAAGCAATCCAGAGAAGAGAGTATGTAAAAATATGGACTTTAGTTTATAAATATATAAAGCAAAAAGATTTTTAAAAAAGTGACATTAAAATTACCGAACTGCAAAATATATTACTTTGCTACAAAGAATTTGAAATAAATAAATAAAATAGAATATAAATGAAAGCAACGGAAGGAAAAACTAAACAAAATGGGTTGCCCTTGTAAGGGAATATTCGATAACCTAAGAAAAGCTAAATTATAAAGCCGATGAGGAAGTTAATAAAAAAAATCGACATTAACGACAGATGCAGTACATTATAAACGCTTCGCACTAGTGAGTACTACTGTGATTATAATGAGAACGGTGGTTGAAATGTTAAGTATTCAAACATTTCCAAATATATTTGATCATCAAATTTATTCACAGATTTCGCGAATCATAATTACCTGCTGTTCGTCAGCCATTCATGGTGCACTTTAAAACTAGAAATTCGTGAAGGTGAATTTTTCTGAAGTCGCTCGTCCTGTCCTTCAAAAAAACGCTGATTTGGAAATTCAGTTTTTTGGAAGAAAGAAGAAAGTTAGACAGCGTTTAATAAAATAAGACCGCAGTCTAGTTAGGCGTGATAAAAGTAAGGGATTTACTTAACACTTCCTCTGGTAACAGATAGATAGGATTCATGAAACAAAGATGTTTAATCGACGGACAAAAAACAATGTTATTACAAGGAAGAAAGAGAGAATATCTCAGTTTAATCCATATACGGAAAACAAAAATGCTTATGAATTGGTCGAAGTTACTTGGAATTATTTGCAAAATATTATTTCCTTTGTGAAACAACTGAGATAAAGGACTTCTTTATAACAGCTTTCAACTTATTCATTTCTACTAAAAACAGGCGCTCGCTGTTTGGGCAGTGGCAACAGTTCTCACTGATGATAGTAAGAAACAACGTTCTTCATGCAGAATATCGGTACTCAGAAATAGCTCACAGTCGCTGTCATTAGAAATTGGATTTTCATTTCAATTCAAAGTGGAGGCAGTACAGCAACATGAAATGAGAAATCTGTTACTCTATCTTTCTCCATCCGCTGAGTATAATGATAGCTAAGATCACCGTTGATTGCACTCTTTGGCCACAGTAGGCCTAGGAAGAAATATAAGTAATCGATTCGGGGAAAAAAGAGTGGAAAACCCAGGACCGACGTGCCTCAGATAATGACAGAATTAAAATATTGTTAACAGGGTTGAATAAAAGATACAACAATATTTAATACGATCATCACTTTAGGAAATTTGAATCTAAGTTTATAAAGTTTAATATCTCCTTTCTTAATATCTCCTTACACATATCTGGTATGAGGAATAACATCCAGGTACACTAAACACCAACACAGCAGCTGAAGACAACAGATGGAAGATACAAATAATAAAATCACATCTCGAAGATATCAAAAAAAAAAACTGATGTATAAAATAGAATTTTCAAAAACATATAAGATTTGATACAGTAAATATAAAAAATACTAAACTTCATTAAACGAAAATTTACAGAAAGGCAAATAAATCAACGTGTATGAAACGTAAACCTACCTTACCAAAAAATAGTACAAACTCCATACAAGCAAAACAAGAGATTATATTAATAAGCAAAATTATCAAGAAATTATCCGAATAGAACTTAAAATATTCAAAATTGAAAAATGTAAAATCAGTAATATAAGTGCAGTCATCCCTCGACTTACGACCGTTCGAGTTGCGTCCTTTCGAAGATACGTCCGTGATCCCACAAGAGAATAAATAACATTTTCGGCTATATATAGAGGACCTGAACTAAAATCGCTTACCCCTTAGCACTCTAACTATAATCGCTAAGGCACAAACTCTGTTCAACATGCTGAAGGAGAAAGACGAACCTTATTATGAATACGAATTCAACACTTCTTCCAGTTGGTTCATAAGATTCAAGCAGCGTTTTGCGCTGCATAATGTGAAAATGCAGGGGAATCTGCAAGTGCTAAGTAGGCTGCCAAGGAGTTTGTGGAAAAATTGGATAAAATTATTACGGAGGAACATTATTTGACACAGCAAATATTTAATATGGAAGAGACCTCCTTGTGTCGGAAAAAAATGCCCGAGCGGACATTCATCCACAAAAAGCTAGAATCTATGTCTAATTTCAAAGCAGTTAATGCCCGTATTACGATTCTGTAGTGTGGCTGGATATAACCGAAGCCATTTGTCATATGGCACAGTGAGAATCCACGAATCCAAAAACATCAGGAAGCATACTCCCAGTTCATTATTGGAGCAATAAGAAGTCGTGGATGATTCAAAAATTGTTTGAGGATGCCTTAATCGACTGTTATACGAGTAAAATAAAAAGCTATTGTGTAAAACTAAGTGTACAATTTAAAATTTTATTAATACTAGATAATGCTCCAGGTCGTCCGTCTTGTACGTCTTATAGCGATGATCTTCACCAAGTTCAATGTTATGTTTCTCCCTTCAAACACTACCGATGATCCAGGAAGTTCTTGCAGTGTTTAAGGCTTATTATCTACGGACAACTTTTTCACAGGCCATTTCTGCCACTGAAGGAAATGACCAGACTCTCTTGCAATTCTGGAAAAACATTCAATATTTATCATGCTGTTAAAAATATTGCTGTGGCTTGGGACGAAGTGACCTCTCAATGTATGAGTGGCATATGGTAAAAGGCATTTAAAAGGGTTGTGCACGATTTTGGAAGTTTAAAAAAAATGAAGATCTTCATAAATTGCGTGAAGAAATAATGGACCTAGCAAACAATCTGAATCTCGAAGTGAATGATGACGACATAATTCAACTCATAGAAAGTTCCCCTGAAGAGTTGACCAACGAAGAATTGGTCGAACTGGAAGAACAACTGTTGTGAAAGAGGAAAAACGAGAAAAGAAAGAGCGAAAAGAGAAACTGGAAGAGGTAGTTAAACAATTTTATAGTGAAGGGTCTTGCAGAAATGTTCTTTGCAGTTAGCGATGTTCTCAAAATTGCTGAACATGGACTCCAATGTTGAATGCTACGTATTAGTAGAAACGAAAGTGCGACGTGTTTGCTTGCTATGAACAAATTTATGATGAAACGAATTAGAGGAATAAGCAAAGCACATTGGAATAGTGGCAGTAATACAGTAGTACAGTTTTATAATAAGATTTAAAAATTAAAATGAAAGAAAAAAAAACGCTTATTACGGTTAAGTCCCTAACCCCTATAACTGTGATGATTTAATGTATCGGCTTACGTCCTGATTGATGGAACAGAACCCGGACCGTAAGTCGAGGGATGACTATATATCGAAATGTATTTATTTCGAGATCTTATACTTCTTAAATATAATTTACTACGGTATCAAGAAACGTTTACATAACACCTTATACATATTATGCGTGTTCCTTCTACTGCGATCTTTGTGTGTGTGTGTGTGTGTGTGTGCGTGCCAAGATAAGAATATCTAAAGATATTTTTCTTGAGATCTTATAATTCGTACACGCACTATTTTGCGGTATCACCAAATGTTTGCATGATACATATTAAGTGAGGGCTTTTCTCAGGCTACGATCTTCTCATGCATATACACACCAAGATAAGAATATCGAAACATTTTTATTCCCAGACCTTATACTTTTAGAAGTAATTTGCTATGGTATCGAGGAAAGTTTGCATAACAACAACAACTTATATATTTATTGTACGATGAAACCTGTGGAGAATTCATGACTAAACAAACACACGTAATAACTACAGTAATAAGTTTTAGTAAGTAAATATTTCATTACAAATATCTTAGGACATCGTCAGTACAGTTAATTCAAACAATGCTTACAATGGAATCTCAATATGCGTACAGTAGCATGTTATAGAATTAAAATGGATCTGAAAAAAAAAATAGATTACATTATAATAAGATAACATATATAATTTTTTATATATTTATATTTACAATGAAATTAATAATTTATTTCAAAGTTTTTAAAATTCACAAACTTTTCAAAAATCGTATATCCTACCCCATATCAAAAAATAAATGAATTATATAGTGGTCACTTGTCGAATGATTTGTTCAGCAATTCTCATCGAGTTGGACTTTGCCGTTCTTGATGTTAGCTGGAGGTTAAATTGGTTGGCAAACTCTTCTTTATTTTCTGATATTCATCTTTTTCTCTTTAATTTTGACTGCCGGAATCGCGTTCATATGACAATCTTGATTTCGACCAAACGCTCAGTCTATTCAGAAAATTCGGCTTGCGACAAAATGGCCAGGTAGGTTTTACCCAATAAAGTCGCCATCCGCATCTGAAATGGGTTACAGTCCTACTGATGTGTCCATTTCAGTCAGCCACAGGCCACCGCTCAAGATCTCTCCTCAGATCCTGAAGAACTTTAGGCAATTAATAGGAAAAAAGACGGAAGGTCTCAAACACCACTGAACCTGTTGCGCTCTGGCAATAATGTTCCAGAGCGCATTCCACCAATCGTTTCCCAAGCAGAGAAGCAGTGGACTGCATTAGCTTGTGCTATGAGAAGTAAACAAATTAGATTCAATGCTAAAAATGCCGATGGGCATGTTCGAATTCAACCGGAGTCTATGAGGCATTACGGTGATCTCACAAAACCTTGAGACGACTTGATGATACCTTACCATCCGTTCGCTCTTAAATGCGATAAAAAATTAAATGCGGTTGTCAGGAGAATTGTGGAGTCTCTGCTTATTGATAAGAAAATAAATGATTTTAAAGAAACAGATTCTGGATCCCATAAATGTCTTATGGATGCACACAGCGGACAAGTGTCCCATGCCATTAATTGTATTTGAAATAATCGAGAACCAGCGTGAAATTTCCGATATCAAACCGGGTGTGATCCTGTGGTTGAAACTGACTACGAAGGAAAGCTTCATTAGGCCAGCGTCATCATTTCCAAAAATATGTTACGCGTTGTAAGGCAGAGTTCTACTGTGTCAATTATGGCGATATATCCCCGACGGCGTCCTATAATAAGCCTCGTAACGCACTAGCAAATGGTAAAGGCAGTACACGACATCCAATTAATCAAAAGAAAACCAAAAACGTCGATGATTCCACACCGCTCTCGGTGCCAAATAAACTATTTTGGTATTATTTTATTTGGATATAATAATTTGAATGTAACTGTAGTAATTTACATTGTATGGGACAAGCCAATGTAGATTTAAAATTTCAATTCCGGATTACTTGATGAAGATTAGAATCAACCTTTCAAAACAAACATCTACAAGCACCCTTCAGCAAACGTCCCTTTCAATTCAGCCAGAGAAGATAATGTTTTTTTTATACGTTCTCTCTGATAATTTAAATATATTCTTAAAATTAATTTTGATTGTAAAGAGTTTTATATTATCTATATAAATTTTAAAAAGTTATGAAATATTTATCTACAAAATATTATTATCAATAAAGTATATACAATTTTATTTCTTAAATTTGTGTTAGTTTTAAACTACTTTTATAAATTATATTTAAATTAATACACCATAATGAGTAATAAATGAAGAAATTATATATAATGAAAACAAAACAGAAACAAACTTTTCGTTTCTAAACAAATTTCTCTAAAAGATATCTCGCTCACTGTTGGAAAACGTGGAACATTTTAAAGCCATCTCAGTAAGCTATGGTTTCATGCTAGGTGAGAAACGTTTATTTTCCCCATCTGAAGACGTCACTAACATCGATACTCAGAGACCAGAATGATTTAATCTGGTCTCTGAGTAGAATAGCAGACACACGTACGCTAAATAGCAACTGCCTCCCAGTGAGACTCGGCACAATACTGTCAGGCAGAATCAATGCAGAGATCAAGTTATCCTTACTGGTGATGGATGGTCTCCATCCGCATTCTATGAAATCCTGGTCCACTTTCCAAGCCCTTAGAATATATATATATGAAAGCAATGTGAAAAAAATTCGGCTTAACGCAAGTGGGTTGAAACAAGAACCACTGCATCAGCCCATACCGAAGCACGCAATAAATGTAAAACCACCATCAACAAATCCAAATTCATTACTGGGAAACTCTCCTCCTCTCTAAAAGACAGAACTTCTGCTCAGCTGAGCTTCCACTTCTGTCTCTCAAGATGGTAAAATGTTCCTAGGCACCATAAAATCGACACTATTTTCATGTTTGGTATTGGACGGTGCATTGTAGAAGATCGTTCTATCATTTTTCTGTAGGTTTCCATGACCTGGACATTTGGTTTCTTATATAGCTAAGATATGAATACTGCAATTTTATATTGCTTCAATAACATTGGAGAGAGATTCCGGTTTAAACAAAGTTTTTATATTCCACGTTTAAATCAAAATCCGTTGATTTTCCTTGAATGGCCTAATTATGGCCGAAGCTAATCGCTAATTAGCTTCGACCATAATTCCAGTTATAATCTAATTGCAACTTAGGACATTGAACTCTAAAACGGAGGATTATTTTTCGGGTTTAATTGTTCCATTTGTTTCGATGAAAAATCCTGTTCTAAGTCGTTATTTTTCACGATTAATTATAACCGAATTTTTTGGTTGTTTGTTCTTCCTGAAGATACTTCACGTGCAGATGGTGAGTTGAATCGTCATGGTCAGTATTCGAATGTACGGAATATGTTTGGGAATGCAGAAAAATGGGCTTTCCAAGGAAATATTGTTCTTCGAGCAGACTTATTTAATTGTGTTCGATGTCAGCATTGTTTTATAGTCAGAAGTTATGCATTAGATGAACATATTCACTGCCACACATTTATGATAATGTCCCCAGGCCATCTAGGATGATATTGCCGCTGTGTCTACACATCCGCACGATTCGATCACCCAAGATAAACTGAGTTATGCAGAAGAGATACACGAGAAGCAGCGGCGCATACAAAAATAGTGTTTTGACACTTTCAAGTGCAAGTTGGCTGTTAATTTGCGAACTAGAAATCCTTCTCTGGATATCAAATGTGGTTTCCTGCCACTTCAGGTCTCCCATTTGTACCTGATTTCACACCGGGCGATGAAAATGATTTGCATCAAGAAGTATTCTATATACAAATTAATAAGTAAATGCTGTAAAAATATAGTTTGTATTAATCATTTAGTGCTCCCCTTAACTTTGTTAAGTGTTCCAATCTCATCAGCCTATAGCGGTCCGCCTGATACAACGATAGGAACACTTAACAAAGGACTAACTGTCCTATGTAAATAAGACATTGTTCTGTTTTATATTCTCTTTTACTGGCCTGTTCGCAATACCGCTGAGGAAATAACGGATATATATATATATACATTTTTCTCTATATTTTTAGAATATTAAAACTATATTCTATAATTTTTTCTATATATATATATATATTGGTTAGATAGGTGAAGCAAGAACGCGTTTCATATTCCTTGTTATCTATAGAACAAAATGTATGGATGGGATGTTATTGAGCTATAAGCTCTGGTCTTGGAGGGATGGTAATAGCTGAGCCTCAGTTAAAACTTCATTGGCTACAGCATTGCCACCTGTTACCCTCTGGATTCATCAAATTTCACATTCACATATTCACATACGCAGCTTATTTTTAAAGTTCATTTTGTGAAAAAAAAAAAAAATTGGTTTTTGAAGTAAATTCTGTATTTCTGTCATATAACTAATATTTTGACCATTTATTTCAAATTTTTTTCTATAAATGATCCTAACCATAAGGGATAAAAAATTAATATATAAGCATATTCACTTAAATGAACATAAAATGATAGTTTTCATTGTTTGTTTTAAACTAAATGTACAAGTGGTATTAATAAAATTGACTTTGTTTAACTACATCAACATTTCCTATGTCTTCATATTATTCTCAATTTTCTTATCCTGTTTTCGTTTCTATAATCGTTTCTTTACTTTTCTAATTCCGTGGTCGATTGTCTAATATTTTGTTTTCTTAAGAAAATTGCGAACGTCAAGTTATCCTTACTTATGTCTTCATCAACAGTGTTGCAACACCTCTGCTCACCAACAATAAGAATACTGTCTCAAACGCATGTTAACTTGTGCTTTGTTCTTACGGAATTTTGGTGAGTTTAAAACAATGTAAATATAACAATATATGTAGAATTATAATACTAATGACATATTTCGTTGATTACACTACATTTTTTATTATTCAGTTATACAATATACTGAAATAATAGTCCCCGACAAGTTTCGTAAATCGTAGGATTTATATCTTCAGGGGGTAAATTAGTATTATTTAAAGTTTAAACAAGAGAATTAATAAATACAAATCATAACCGCCTGGCTATTCATAAACTCAAATAACAGAATGCAGATATAAAACGTTATTGACGTTGAACAATACTGGACGATGTCACGTGTTCTTGTTCTCGTTCATACAGTCCGAGCTCAGATTGAGGTAGATTTTTTATTACAGCTGACCACATTTGATGGAGAATTAAACCTTGATTTTTATTGCATTGGGTTGGGTTTTTCAGCATATTAGCAGCTTCATTAAATTTTCTTAAATAGCTGTTGTTTTCGATGTATGACATTGTTTTATGCCAGAGTACATCGTGTCCAGTGGAAGTGGTATGGAAAGCAAGACCCGTTTAATACAGTAAATCACGGAGTAAATTGTAAACAAAGGTGGCGTGCGAGCCGTGCAGGTTGAGCGTAGGGCCCAAGGCAGTGACACATACGCGTAAGGTAGCTTTAATTCGCTTTCCGGGAAAAGAGCACTCCTAGAGCAGAAGGAGGATACGGGATCAACCTGGGGGGGGGGGGGGAGATCGAGAGGTGTCGTGTGAAAAAAGGCAAGGAAAAAGAGGGCACAATAAGTAGAACTAAAAGGCAATGCGCGCCTTTTTCAAGGTTTTTTTTTTACTTCTGGGATTTTAGTGTTTTCGGTTCGAGACCGACATGAGACGGGGCAGCAGCGATGTCGGACGGCGAGCCTATTCGGTAGATTTCTGACGGAGCTTAGCGTGAGATATCGGCATCAGCAGTTACGAGCCGTCGTTAAATGTTCCATCGGAGAGAAACGGCGAACGTTTCCTTAGAAGCGACAGCAGATACGAGTATGTCCGAAAAGGAGACCAGCCCCAAAATGGATAATTCTTGCTTTCGATTGTAGAATAGAAAAATAGCGAAAAAGGGAGTAATAAAAGTAAAATATTGGAGGAAGCAACGACATAACACTAAACACCCTAAATATAATAATTCCACTAAATACCGCATTAATATACTAAAATACAGCAATTGATTTATGAAAATTCAATAAATAAAAATACAGTCTTAAAACAGCGTCATAATGATAAGTAACTAATAAAACAGAGTAATTGAAGAACGAAAATCGGTGTAGCCCCCCACATGGTTGTATCCCCATGGTTCTCTCTTTTGACAACCTGAAATAGAAATTTAAGATGATAAGGACCTCATTCACCATGTCTTGCTCTGATTAGGATTACTTAATGAACCTTCAACCTTTAAATTCAGTCTGAAACTCGGTAATATGCAAGACGCGCCCATGCTTATAACTGAATGTTATATATTAACGATCAAGTAATTTCTCTAAATAACCGCACAGTTTTAATTACTAAATACAAGTTCGAAACTCGTGTGGGATCGGAATACCATTTACAAGTATTTTTCAACTTTTCAACTTTTCAACTTTCTGAAAACCTAGATAAAAGTAAACAGGTTAATAACGACTAATATACGGCCTCGTTGTCTAGAAGTTGAACCGTAACCTCTAACAGCCAATCATAACTCAAGTAAACAAGACTTATGAGACTGGAACAATAACCAAACACATTTTTTAATCACAAACAATCATATACAGCTAAGTTTCTAAAATAAATTTTTAAATAAATATAAATGCATTTCACGAAGTTGAAGCAAGAAATCTGAAATGTCTATTTATAATCAACCCAAAACATCTCCGATTCTACTATTGAGAATTCTCTAAATTAAAAAAAATAAAAAATTAAAAAAAAAGCGATTTCGTTTTATTTGAAAGTTGTGTTATAATTATGTGTCAACTAAGTAGGGACAGCACATTTTTTTAATTGCACTTCTAGAAACACTGAATAAACAAAATCTACAATAACTGTATGTGTTACATATTTCGAGTTAATCACCTGCTCTCCTCTTGTTCAACATCGGATTTAATTCCAAGCCATTAATTAAAACCTCATCAAGAAACAGACCGATTCTTATAAATGATCGTGCATGACTAGCAGGTGCGATGCGGAACTTGACGCTTGCAAGTGGAATTTAACTGTCAGTCAACAAAGTTTGATTGCGTACCTCACAGTACTGCGTCGAGCGTTGTACGAATCTTCGTCTCATCGAACACATTAAAGCAGAACATAAACGAGCAACACAGACGAATTGCTTTGAAATTCTTCGAAATGTTATTGAAATATGCAATAATGACACAGCACTTGTCAGTGAACTTATACACACCAATTAAACATGATCTCATCCTTCAAGTTCGACTGCATTGTTTTCACTCTTCATTTATGTTCATTTCAGTGTTTGGATTTTTAGGGGATTTAGGAGCAAAAAGTTTGGGAAAATCCGTGTATTATACGTTTTATTATCCTCTTACGTCTGGAGCTATCACGAGAGGGAAAAAAGTCTTCTTTAGTCGGTTTACCAGAAGAAGTTCGAAGAAGTAATAAAACCCGACATATTGCTAGAAATAAAGCGCTATATCTAGACAAAAGCAATCTGATATCAGCACAATTACACCGGCTAATTAATACTTCATACTTCATGCCATTATCAGTTTAGAAAAACAAGAAACAGAAATCTTCTCATGCCTGCCTAAGGCTAAAACATTAATAATAGTTTTCACAGAAGAATATCTTATTCAAAAACGAATCTTCGAAATAATTTAATAAAATTCGGAGATTTGTTAATACATTAAAGTACCATAAGATTTTATAAGATTTGACCGTGTCATCATATCTGAAACATTCCTTCTCTCTCTCTCTCTCTCTCTCTCTCTCTCTTTCCATTATTTTCATGCAATGTGCATTTCTTAAAAAGGAGACCGAATCATTGTCACATCATACTATCTCAGAAGGGTTGATTTAAAACCGGATTTAAAAATTTTTATATCCGGTTTTTAAACCGGTTGATTTAAAAATTTCTATATCGAAAGCCTCGTTTGGAGTGGGGAATTCCCGTAAAGAAATCGTGTTTTGTTGTAGTAGTGACTTCTTTTTCTGAATTTAAAATGTTTAACATTACGATGAATGGAGCGTACAAATGAAAAGCTTGTGAGGAAAAAGAACTCCATTTTTCACAGTAAGAGTGTTACTTCCTGAATGAAGAACTTTAAAAAAAAGAAACGATTCATTCAGGAATTAACAAGTCAGAAAAATCAGCTGAGAGGAAAAAACTTGTACTCAAGCAAAAGAAATAAAGTACTAACTGTAAATAGAAATAGAATTACCTCCTTTTCGTAAAATTGTAATACGCTGATACTCGCTGGAAAATGATCCGAGCGATAGGAAACTTTTTATGTAGGCAGTGAAATTGGTATTATATGAATGCATCACGTATACAATGAACGTGTAAATTAGATATAAACAATAGTCCAAAGGTCAAGGGCGGGCCTGAGGCATTGGCAATCTTGGAAGGCGACGCACATTCGTTTCCCGGAAGACGCTGCTCGAGATCACGTGATGCGCCGAAATTCCCGAGGAGTAAAGAATAGCGGGCGGGAAAAGATCACAGAAAGTAAAAGAGGGCACTAAAAAGGGGAGAAGTGAAGGGAGAATAAAAAGGGTTTGTGCCCCTTCCTCAAGGCTTTTTTGCTGGATGATGATTCGACTTCTCCCGTGGACCAGAAGTTCCTGATGGTGTTTCTTGGCGAGAGTTCGATATCGGATGGTGCCCTTCGATGTCTGAATTTCTGCTGGTACTAAAGTGTGAGATGTTGGCATATGCTGTCTTCACTCCTTCGCTGAACGTTCCGACGGAATAATATCGCAGATGTATCCTATGAACCGGCAGTAGAAACGAGGATGGCCCGAAACAGATAGAGAATAGACGAGGGAAAAACGCCAGGTGCAGAGCATAGCTTAATCTGCTGACCACAGTGACCCACCACGTGGATGCGGGCTTATGGAAGTATCGAGAGGTAATTCAAACAAAGAAGGACAGTTCAGTCGGACCTGGAGAACCTGCCCCAAGAAATGGTAAAGTACAGATTTTGTTGAATAATTCCCCAATCGGTAAAAGGGAAAGATCATTGTAGTGTATTAATCGAGTATGGACAGTATTCGAGAACTTTAAGTGATTATTTAGCAGTGGCTAATGTTCATAAGACAAATTGTCTGGAATGATTATAGATGATTGTGACTAGTTTAATGTGCAAGACTAACATAGTAGGTAGAATATTGATTAGAAGTATATAATGTGTATATTATGTGTATTTAATCTCTAACTTAAAAGAAGGATTTATTGTTCATGCATTACCGTATTAATCAGTTTGATTTAGCATGTCATTGAACCAATTGAAAGTGAGATTGGTCTAAGTGTATATGTCTTTAGATTCCAATAAATATGTTTTTTTCTTCTATACCTGAGTTTTGCCTGCGATATGAACCAAAACTACCACTCATTAATCCATATCATAGCAGGGGGGGGGGGGGAATTGAAAGAAAGGTATAACATGTTGTTATAGAGGTTACGACTGCAAACCAGAATTTACTTAGCCACAGTAAAGAGTTTTATTTATGAGTTTAAGCACTAAATTTATTCTCCTATGTGCACCAAAGGTCTGGAAAAGTCTCCCTAAATAAGAGTCCCCTCTATTCTAAGATATTGGATGGTGCAGCTTTAAAAAATAAATTTGTCAATATCTGAAGAGGAGACAGCCCCAGAAAGAAATTAGTGGATTCATTTCTTTTAGCAAGGAATTACCATTATCAGTCAGGGTAAGCACGTGAGTAAAATTAGGAATCGACTAGAGATTTAGAATTTGCTTTCCTTATAGAATGAACACATAAGAAGTAATACGGATATTACAGTCAGGGAAATTTTGTAAGTCTTGTAGTCATCGTAGAGAGGTAAATTCATAAATAAAGTAAATTATTATAGGAACAGTAATGACATAAAAACTTTGTTTGAACATTAATTTATCCTGTCTTCTCACTCTTCGAAATTTGTATTTGTGTTATCTGCACAGTACGATACCGTTTTATTTTCTATACCAAAACTTTTTAAAAACTTTTAGTGATGTGATGGGTTAAAATATCTAATGTCTCTCTGTAAAATAACGAAATTCTAACAGTCGTGCTGTTAGAATTTAGTACGAGTGTTTTCTTCTAGTCTGGTGAAATAAATAAATAAATAAATTGTGTGTGAATTGACTGTGACTTCTTCAAAAAAAAAATATATATATATATGAAAAGTTTTTTTTTACCTTGGGGATGATATATATTAAGGATACCAAGTAATTTTATAAACTTGGTTTTTTTACTCCTCCCAAGTAAGCAAAACAGTTAAGTTTGCACCTGAACATAGTTCAAGTCTAAAGGTAGTGCATTGTAAAGGTGAGCAAAGATCTGATCACTATTCTTAGTATTTCCCATAATGTAACACATCTCACTAAGAGATGTATACTGTTATACATTATGAGTGTGGGGGGGGGTCACTACCCAGACCGGTTTCAACCTTTTTTGAGGTCTCCTCAGTGAGTAGCTAGACCCTGAAATAACAGGGTTTTTAGTAAAAACCTTGGTATTGCTCTATTGTACTGAGGGATGATCCAGGTCAAAATATCTGAGATTGGCATTGCTGCTATGACAGTACTTTCCCCCCACTTCTTTGCTTTGACTATCCAAGAATTTCTTGTCCAAAACAGAACCAATATTGTTCCACATTTACAGATCAGCGACATGGTGACTGTTCTTTTTCCAGAATTTAAACTGGCAACGAACGCAAGATTTCATGATATCATCACTTTTGTAAAACAAAATCACAGACTATACTTGCAGCACTCAAAATATAAAATTTCAGTGAATCTTTTAAACAATGGATAGAATAGTGAGATTGCGGTATGATGTTTTAAGTGAATCACTTCGAAGGAAATGCATAAACAGCAGATAAATGCTATTATCTTAGGAAATAAATAACTAAAAAAAATCAGCTAACTCCTTTTTGGTCCCATATATACAGGGAGAAGGCGAGGCCGTTTTTAGCCCTGTCTAACTTTTGGAGACTGAGTGGGCAGTTCAATCTCCACTGGTAGCCAATCAGAGATAGCTTTCCCAAGGCTATCACTAATTAAATGGCACGCAGTGAAGAGAGTCGGCTCAATAAGTACTGCCATCTCGTGGTCCCTAACACAATATTTTTAATGTCTGAAATAGTGTCAGTTGTGCGGTCGATTTTCTTGAGTTTATGGGATGTAAAACTGGAGTTTCCTGGAGAAAAAGCCTGCTTTCTCATGCCAGAGATCGACAAACTCGGGAAACGGCCGAAAAAAGGCTTAGGAAAATTTCCCTCAGTCGCCGACTAGATTCGAAAGCAAGTCTTTCTTTGTGCGGTCAAGTGCCATGGTGTGCAAACGGCACATCCACTGAGCTACACAGGCTTCACAAATAAATAACTATTTAAATAATTAAGAAAAATAACCTAGGATAAACGCATAAATTATCCAATGGATTTCTGATAACTAATAATCTGATAACAATATATCTGTCATTTGGGGTATACTTCAGATATATACATTTTTCTAGTCATGAATTACTTCCACCAAAAGACAAACTTTTTCAGATATTTTTAGAGGATTTCGACACTCCTTCTTAGAGGATTTTGTTGAAATCATGAATATGGTCTAAATCATTTACATAATCTAACCGAAGTGTAAGCTCAGCTAGTAACTCCCATGAAGTTAGATCAGAAGGACCTGAGTTCGAGTCACGTCTAGGACTTAAAGCTCCTCTATAAGCACTTTTCGGCTTCCGATGAATTAGCCTGTGCAATATGGAATGATTTTTTTTTCCTCCTGGAAACTCTATCATTTCCTTCCCAACCAATTTTAGGACACGTGCTCAGATTGCTTATTGCTTAACAACAAACAAACATGTTAGTACCAATAACTAAAATAGGAAGATCATAAGACACAGCGTGAGATGATAGCCGTAGCTAACACGAAATGCACTGCAAAGGGGTATCAGAGTGGCACAGTAGAAGCGTGCTGGGCCCCTCACCCAGAGGTCTGTGGATCAAAACCACACTTTGCTAAAAATTTCATTTTTTTCCATTGACGAAATTTGTTTCAAAGGACCGTAACTAATTCAAAACAGTTACTAGAATACTGATTTCATCATTCCGTCTATGAAATTTCTTGAAAATTGTACTCCTCGATTTCAATATTTAAGATTTTTTTTGTTGTAAATAATAAAGTAGCAGGAAACCATGTAATTTCTTTTGAGTAGTGTATATTTCTGCACTCTATTTGATTTATATTAGTGATACGGAAAGAAAGAGACTAACACGTTTTTCGCCATTCTATGTTGGGCATTTTTTTCAGTGCTGAATGCTGTTTGCAGAACCGTCTCGGATAGCCGACCGGATTTTTATCCTTGAATATGAAAATGTATATAAGCAGTCTTTATATAAATATATATACCAAATCTGGGGTGTCTAATGAGAGTTTATTTGTACCTTTTGTGGCTTATTTTTTTCTAGAAGGATAGTGAAATAGTCGGATCCCAACCTCGAAGTGCGACCAAGTCAACCATCAACCAATTTCAATATCATGATCCAAATTACAAGGGAACATTCAGAATTTTAAAACGGGAAATTTTACATTTACACAGTTTGCATTATAGAGACAGAGAACACTAATACAGGTGAGATTCTTCTAAACGATAACTATAAGATGCTATCTCCAATTAATCGTGAACACGTTAAATGAAGAAATAGCTATAATATTTAATCGAGCCAAAACTTCTGATTTGTATGCAGTTTGAAGTAGAGTGTTGGGATCAAATTTCAAAATGGAGAATTAGACAATGAGAATTGCTTGCTTGGTTCTAGACCATGAAGGTGCAGGAAAATCGCTTCCTCCCTCTTTTCAGATTCGGAAGGAATTTTTTTGCTGCTGCTGTGTTGGAAACTGGACTGTGATACTGTTGCCCTCCTCAGTCAGGAATTGGTTCCTCTTATTCCAGCATTGGCGAAAGAGGAGAAAAGAGTTCTTTTCACAGTGGTGATGATGCTCGTGGAGTTGATAGTTTCACATTTTCTTTAAAAGCTACGCGTAGGTGTTTAGTTGCTTCTCTAAGTGAAGATATCTTTCTGGTGTGTCGGTGATAGAAGTTATAGATTGACAAGTGATAAAGAGGCAGTTACAAATTGGTTAGTTTATGGACAAGATTGAAGTATTTTTCCTCTGCATGCAGCCTGCAGTATAGAGTTGCAGTTTCCTTGACATGGAGGATCAGTTTGTTGTTTACAGGACAATACCAGGTAGATGTGTGAAGAACTGTTCCGGTACTATTGCAGAAGAGGCAATTTTCTGATACTTCAGAATAAAATTTAAGAACAATTAAGTTTTAGAAAGTTGAATTTCCGTGAAGTATAGAAGGGTTACAAAGGGATTTGATCCACATTCTCCACTGTATGTCAGTTTTAGGCTTAATTACTTTACTTCGCTAAGCCAGATCCCAATTAATCTGGGTTTCTTGAGATGAGGAAGGGTTCTGTTGTGAAGGTGACTGTTGTGTTTTTTTTTAATTAAAAATTTAAACACTATGTGATGTTGGATTTAGGTATCGGGATTTCTGCTGTTGGTTCTTGAAGACCTGTTTCAGATGCAAGTTCTAGCATGGCTATCTGAAGGACAGATTCATTGGTGTCCATCTGTTCAGGTTGCTTCCCATATTCAAGAGTGGCTAGCAATTCTGGACAGCGCTATGTGAGTAAAAAAAAGCTAACGCCGTTTATTCCCTTATAGGGAGTACACGAGGCCTTTAAACTCTATGTAGCTTTTGGAGACTGAATGGGCAGTTTAATCTCTATATAGTAGCCAATCAGTGATAACCGACATATGTCTATCACTAATGATAGGCGGCACACATGAAGAGACGGGCAAACATGTGCTGCCATCTCTTCGTACCTAACCCTAAAAGGATATGTTATTGTCTGAAATAATATGGGTTCTACAGTCGATTTTCTTGAGTTTCCGAAACATCTAAGTTTTCGGGATAAAAACCTGCTTTCTTGTGCCATAGATCGAATAACTCGGGAACTAGTCAAAGATAGGCTTAGAACAAGTTCTTCAGCGACTAGATTTGAATTTAAGTCTAACTTCAGGCGACCTAGCTCAAAGGATGCAAGTGCCAGAATGCATGCATTGTGTGTTGAAAATAAGGATGGTGAGGGTCTAATCACCTCAAGCCAGTAATGAAAAGATCTACTTGACTCTATCAGAACTTCTCTTGCCCGAGTTTGTCAGATTTTCAGGGTTCCTACAAGGGCTGCATGGCTCCTCCTGCAAAAAAGAGTCAAACTGAATTAAAAATAATTGAGTTTGACTCTTTAGAATGAATTCGTGATATCCACTTTCACATGTGTAATAATAAAATATAAAACTAAATCAAAAATGCATTCATATTACATTGAAACGAACTTGCCTATCTTCCTGAGGTGTGGAAACAGTGACTCTCCTGCTGATTATAAGAACTGAACATCGTAAAGGTTTCTGTGGAAGTTTTCCGATGAACAGGTACTTTTTAGAATCCATTTTTGGCAGAGAAAATGGCAAAAGACATGATGTCACACGTGTTTACAATGAATCACTTTTCACAAGTCACAATCTTTGAAATAAACGGAGAATATTCAAGTCACCAGATTCTACTCTTACGTATTAGTAAATGTATTAATGTCATCAACCGATGATCTCGGATTTTTTTTCTCTATCACACATCGTAAATTTTGAGTCTCCTTTTATCTGTAAATTCCAGCTTTAGGAATACTGTCTCTTGTAAAGGTAACCTTCGACTTTGATTTTATGAAATGAATTTAGATAGCCGCATTTCAATCGGTAACGAACAACGATGTTCTTTTACTAGGCAGATCTGGGTTGAAATTCTATCTAGGATACAAAGAACCTTTATAAGTTTTTTTTCTCATTTCTTCTTCAACTGATAGGTAGTTAGTTAACCCTCATACGTATATAGTACACCAACTTCATACGACTTCGGTGTGTTATATCGGAAATTATGTTCGGTCTTAGACTCAAACCTTTAAGAGTATTCGACGGTTTCTTGTAATTTCGTGGAATTTCCTGTAAGTCTTCCCTATTGGTTGAAAGCACTAAAACGCTCACGAAATAAAACAACTCACAAAAAAGGCAACGTACTTCAAAAATGTTGTTACAAAACCTTCTGAAATCTAACTCCTTATATTCTTGTTCCAAAATGATTCAACAGTAGGAAATTCCAACTAAAGTTTTAATCTAGGCTCTCTCTTTCTCAGGTTTTGGGAATGGTAACTTCATATTTTAAGTGTACAATCATTGAAAACCTGGGGAGACCTCACTCCTACCAGATTCTCACGCCATTGCCATTCAACCCTATGAATCAGGAGTCTACACTGTGGCAAGAGAATGTTACCGCGTCCGAGGAAACCGACACGACTGATCTTAGATCACAGGGAGCAGTCGAGGAGTTGAGTATGTGGTCAGCCAATAGAGTTTCGCATCTCTTAACCTTGAATATAAGGACACTGTTAAAACCTGGGAAAATACATTCGATGGAAAAAGAACTTGCTAGGATTAAACGGGGCATTTTAGGTTTGGCTGAAACCCATTGGACAGGAGAAGGAGTTATAAATCTAAATTCAGGAAAACTATTCTACTCGGACAGAGAGGACAATATACATAGAGAAGGAGTCGCCATTTTAGTGAATAACAGTCTACAAAATGAAGCCATGGCCATAGAACCACATGGCCCAAGAATGATCGCTATCAGATTAAAAGGTAAAGAAAAAAATGTTCACTTTAAAATTATTCAATTCTACGCCCCCGACCAGTCACATGAAGATGAAGAAATCGATACCTTTTACGATAAGTTGCAAGATCTAATAGACAAGACCAATAAGAAAGATATATTAACAGTGATGGAAGATTTTAATGCCAAAATTGGGAAGTTCATCCCAGGCATGGAGGATGTGATGGGCAGGTTCGGAATTGATAACAGAAATGAAAAAGGTGAAAGAATTTTAGAATTTTGTAAAGCAAATAATCTATTTATCTGTAACACCCTTTTTTTCCATAGACCTTCCCAAAAATATACATGGACCTCACCAGATGGTACAACAAATAACTGTATTGATTACATTCTAATCAAATGCAATTATCAGTGCAAAATGTTAGAACTTTAAAAATTCCAGACTTCGACACTGACCAATGAACTGTTAGCAGCAAAAATTAAGCTAAAATTCAAGTATCGTAAACCACGAGTTTACCATATTTGAATACGAGTTTACCGTCAAAACTGAAATAGAAATCTATGCAAGATAATTATCAGACACTAATAGAAAATGAGTTTAGAAGATTATCCTATGACAATATAGAAAATACATGGAATCTTAGTAAAAAAATTGTTACAAGTACTGCAAGAAACATACTTGGTGCGACATCAAGACCAAATCATGAATGGAAACCCCTGAAATTCTAAATACTTTAGAAGAAAAAAGAGCAGCAAAGCATATATTAAATATAAAACATATAGAAGAAAATAAACAACATTATAAGAATCTTAAAAACAAAATTGATAAAATGTGCATATCTGCCAAAAATATCTGGTTGGAGGAAAAAGCAAAACTCTGCGAAGAAGCTAATAAAAGAAATGATAATAAAAAAGTATACAAAATGATCAAAGAATTATCTAAGTTCTACAAAGATAATCCATTAACAATGAAAGATAAAAGCAATCTAGAAACTGGGTCAATACAAAATATAAAAATAATTTGGAAGGACTACTATCAAACATTATTTCAAAAAGAACAGGAGGAGGAAAGTATAACAGAAAAGATGATATATGAAAAGGCACCACTCATAACCCCAGCAGAAATTATAAATGCAATAAACCAAATGAAACTTTCAAAAGCTACAGGTAAAGATGAAATATCTATAGAACTATGGAAATATTGGGGCAGGGAAGCCATTAATTTCTTAATGAATTTATTTAATCAAATTCTTTATACTGGAGTATTTGCAACTGACTGGAAAACAGGAATTATTATACCAATATGAAAATTACAGACCCACAACACTCTTAAGTCATAGTTATAAACTATTCATTCGAATTATACAAAAGAGAACACAGGTGCTTACAGAAAAAATCATAGAGGAAAACCAAGCAGGATTCAGACCACATAGATCCACTATAGACCATATCCTCACCATTAATAATATGGCGGGAAAATATTGAGAATACAACCTGCCCATATACTGTTGTTTTATAAATTTCACGCAAGCCTTTGATTCAGTTAATAGAAACAAATCGATCACTATCCTAACAAACGTAAACATGGATTCTGATATTTTAACATTTATTACAAATTATTATGGATACACCAAAGCTTTTGTTAAAACGAACAACATTAAAGCCGAGGATTTCAGAGTCGAGAAAGGTGTAATGCAGGGATGCCCTCTCTCAACTCAACTCTTTATCATCTTCCTAAAAGAAGTCTGTAAAACCATAGCTGATGAACCAGGGGTAAAAATCAATGGTACCAACATTAATCACATAAAATACGCAGATGATATTATTTTAGCAGATTCTAAACCACCGCTAGAAAAAACTACTAATATTTTAAATGACTCTTGTAAAACTTATGGTATGAAAATAAATCATCATAAAACAAAAATAATGAAGATAGGTAGAGAAGAAGAAAATATTTCTATAAATCCCGAAAATCACCTGCTGGAACAAGTTAATAAATATGTTTATCTTGGTAGTCTCATTTCTAGTAACCTCAACAATATGGAAACAGTAAAACATAGGCTATACCTAGGTTGGACCAACATGAATAAACTAAACAAAATATGGAAAAATAAAAAAATCCCGAGTCTAAAATTAAAATTATATAAAACAATTATTATCCCAATGGCTACTTATGCTTCGGAAGCCTGGAGATTAACTCAACAACCAATCAAGAAACTTCACGCATTTGAAATGAAATGCCTCAGAAAAATTAATAACACCCACTGGATGCAACACAAGACTAATGATCAAGTCAGAATAGATTTAAACTTCCCAGATAATATAATATACACAATCATTCAGTCGCTGATTTGTGGCTACTCCTCAAGACCAAACTTATGTTCACACAGAATGACAGCCACTAGTTGAAAGCGAGATAACAGTCAGCATTTCTTCAAATGAAGCAATAACAGCAAGCACATCAACTGCTTCAGAGGAACATCACTCATTCGAAATACATCTAGCTATCTTTTATAGAGATGCCTTTGAAAGCTGGAAAACCTCTGGTCACCTACTTTTTGAAATTGCCAAGGAGACTCTCTTCCACAATACTATGATTAAGGAGCCGCTTCACATCAAAGCAGCTTCTGTTTAGTCCAGGGAGTTGTCCTAATGAGGATCATAGAGGACATCCTATCCTGAAGCTTTACATTGCACTTCCCCAATCCCTATGTAGCCTTGAACATTATTAAATCTGTTCTTCATCAGCAATGTCAAACATCACACCTAAAGTAGACTTCGAGGACGAACAGCAAAAGTCTTAATGCCAATACATCTGTTGTAACCGGTGATACTTCGGTTGGCTCAACTCTAGCATCCTTAAAGAGTGGTTAGTAATAATTATCCATAAAGAGTAATAATTCCATGCGCATGTAATCGTTAATCCAACAGACCTACGAAGTGAATTTATCATGGAATCCATCATCTCAATAAAAATCACCCCCCCAGAGGGATCTCAAGTACGGAAGCTGTCAAACGTTACTTTGACATCCAGTGGAGACCGTGATACCATCTATCATATAACACAAATAAATCCGGATCTACCGGAGAATTTTCTCTTCTGCAATCGAACTGGAAATGCTTGGGATATCTACTTAAAGTGTCTTGCTAATAATAAGCTGATGTGTTTGTCTCGGGAAATTACAACTCTTCTGTAATCTGCAGGCGTCTGCTTACAAAAGAAAAATCTACGTAAATTCCTTACTGTGTGAATGCCAAAAATCTTCTTCTTCCATTTCCCCTCTTTTACCTTGCGGTGGCGAGGGATTGTCATTATCAAATTCCTGATTCTGTACCCTCAAGGGGAGTAGAGAATGTAACAGTACTACATGAAAAAATTTACATCATTACTAACTTCCTGTCTACAATTTTCCTCCAAATAATCTATTACCTGTCAAGACTCCAACATTATCAGATCTTATATTTCTATCTTCTAAGGCACTTTTTACCGTATCAATCCACCTATATCTTCGTATTCCTCTAGTCTTTGATCAAGTGTTTTACTCCTGACCAGACTCTCAAGTCCATAAGTTAAAACAGGCTTGAATAGTGTCTTGTATACAGCTAATTTGGAAGAATTTGGAATTCCCAACAAAACCATAAGAATAATAAAGAATCTGTATGAGAAATCTGAAAGTGCAGTACGAATGGAGGACACCTTAACCAACTGGTTCCACACAGAGAGCGGAGTAAGACAGGGATGCAATCTGTCACCAGACCTGTTCAATCTTACACTGGAAGAAGCAACCAATAAGTCTTTAAACAATGAAGACTCCGCAATCAAAATATATGGGGAAAATGTGACAAATTTAAAATTTTGCAGACGACATTGCATTACTTGCAAGCACAGAAGAAAATCTACAGCGAATTTCTGATAAAATAAAGGAGGAGTGTATAAAATCTGGATTAAACATAAATATAGACAAAACAAAAATTATGAAAATAGGAAAAAGAAGCACCAATCTGAAAATTGAAATTGACAGTAAGAATCTAGAACAGGTAGAAAACTTCACCTACCTTGGAGGAGTTATTGAGTACAATGGTAAAATTATAAAAGATATAAACAGACAAATTAGTCAAGCATCCCAAACTTTTGGACGACTTAATAAAATATGGAAGGCAAGAGACATCAAACAAGTAACAAAAGTAAGAATCTATGAAACAATGGTTCTCCCAATATTCCTCTATGGAAGTGAAAGTCTTCTGGAATCTCGAAAAGGCTAAAGAGAAAAAATTATTAGTTACTGAAATGGGTTGGCTAAGAAGATTACTTGGAGTATCTCTGCTGGATTGACTAAGAAACGAAGACATAAGGAAACGACTAAAACAAGAAATAACAATAATAGACAAAATCCAAGAAAGAAGACTGCGATGGTTTGGCCATATGACCAGAATGGGAACAGTAAGACTACCATCTAAAGCCCTGAATACAACGATGGAAGATAAAAGATCCAAAGGATGGCCCAGAATTAGATGGATAGACAAAATAAAAGAGGACCTGAAAACCAAATCACAACAAGCGACACCAAACTGGACAGATTTGTTCGGACTCTCCCGGGACAGACAGAAGTGGAAAGAGTTCATTTGGCCTCCTCATCATCATCCACATAGATGACGGAAGAGAGAGAAGAAAGAAGAAGGGAAGAGATACAGTTAATTTAGTGATTTGGTTAATTTCTCTCTTATTTCATAAACATTTATTCAGCTGACTTCCTACCATATGAGCTTTGTTGATTCTGTTGTCTATTTCCATATTTAATTTACCATCTTCACTAAAATTCATGCCTAAGTAGCTGAAATGTTTTACTTGTTCTATAGGTTCTCAATTCACAATGCAGTTGACATTCTCAATGATTCTGCCTGTTATGTTTTCACATTTTGGGCATCCAATTTCATTTAAATCAAGAACAGGTCTCCCTATTAACTTCGTTAATGTTTTCGATTTTTCTCTTCCTTTGGCGATCAATATTTGATATTTGCATGTTGATTCTATTATCCATTCTCTTAGTTTGTCCAGAGATAGTGAACCAATTTCCCAGTTCATCTGATGGTTATATTTTATTAACCAAGAATTCTGTTTCTTAACTCTTTCAGGTAATTCTTTCCAACTACAAGGTGATTTTGTCAATTCATATCTTACAATAATTTCATCAGAAATACAAATTTCTTTAGGAAATAAATTTAATTTGAACTCTTATTTAAAAGATATTGGCAATCAATTATTCCAATGATAACTGAAAATTCGTATTTTTCACCCACTGTCGATTTTTCATGATCGTTTTCTTTGATTCTTCTTCTTAGATTACTTCATATGGCACCACAAATAAATAGTTATCTATTATTATTATTATTATTTCACTGATTGTTTGCTCTGATCTTATATTTATTTTAATTTTCTGTTACAAAATTCTAAACAATTAGAACTTTTCACAAAGAAACCTTCAAAGAATTTTGTGCCTCACACATTATTTTTACTTTACCGGACACAAAACACCACAACACAATACAATAGCTGCAGTGGATGAACGATTGCCTTCAGTCCAAAGTCACTTCACTCGATTGTTTTTTTATAGTACTGTTTACCCTTACCCTGCCCTACCATGACCGTTCCTTCAGAAATGAAACTTTCACGCAGATAACTCATTTTTCTTCCGGAAACTCAGGTTTTTCATCCCGTAAACTCAAGAAAATCGACCGTACATCCCACATTATTTCAGATATTAAATACGAGTGTTAGGGTGGATCAAAAACGGCCTCACCTACTTCCTGTATATACGGAATAAAAAGGCGTTAGCTGATTTTTTTTTGATAAAAATAATAAATAAAATATTTATATTTATTGTTTAAATAAAAGCAAATAACTTATTTAATTTTTTTAATTCAGGAAATTTTCAAAATCTTATATTGTACACCATATTATAAAATAAATAAATTGTGTAGTGGTCAGTTGGATTATTTCTTGAACCTAAAAAATCCTTTTTAGGACTTCCAGGGTAACAAATGGCAAAGGCTCGGCTATTGCCGTTACCCAGCCATGACTAGAGCTTTTTAGCTCAATAACATTCCATCCACACAGATTTTCTTCATTCAGATGACGGGATAAAGAGTCAAGGACTCAGTCCATCGCCCAGTTCTTTTAAAAACTTTAAGAACTTGAACAATTATGGATTGGAACGAGAGTACAACAGCCCTTGGAGGGTAATGGATGGCAATGCTGTAGCCAATGAAGTTCTAACTGAGGCTTGGCTATCGTTGTTACCCTCCTGCCATGATCAGAGCGCTAATAGCTCAATAACACCTTATCCCTACACTGTCCTCAACAGATAATCGGGAAGATGAGAAGCATTCTTGCTTCTCCCCTTTAAGATAGTCCTTATAAGGACTATAAGGACTCTTTAATGCGGGAATTAGAGCACATGGAGGATAATGGAGAGCAAAGCTGTAGCCCCTTGGAGGGTAATGGATGGCAATGCTGTAGCCAATGAAGTTCTAACTGAGGCTTGGCTATCGTTGTTACCCTCCTGCCATGATCAGAGCGCTAATAGCTCAATAACACCTCATCCCTACACTGTCCTCAACAGATAATCGGGAAGATGAGAAGCATTCTTGCTTCTCCCCTTTAACCCAGTCCTTTTTTTTTTGAACAATTATCAATGACTTATTGTTGATGTGAAGTGTAGATTCAATTGAATCGTAAAACTATCCTTTATTTTCGGGTATCCGTCTTTTTTCTCTAATTTTGACTGCCGTATACAATGAGAGTCAATTACGTGACAATCTTGATTTCATAAAATTAGGTTTGCGACAAAATTGTTGGGTAGATTTCATCTTGTAAAGTCGCTCCAACAACTAAAAACATGATAATGCAGTAATTTATGTTTGCGATTGACTGAAATTTCATTTCTGGTTTGATTGATCAAGATTGGAATCGACTCATAAAAATAAGCATCTACAAACATACCCAACAGCAAACGTCCTTTTCATTCAGTCAGAGCAGGTAACTTTTTTTTGGATATGTTGTTCGATAATTTAAATATACAGTACTCTAAAAATTAATTTTGATTGTAAAGAATTTTTTATTATGTAAATAAATTAAAAAGTTATGAAATATTTATTTATTTACAAAATATCATCAGCAAAAAAATCAGGTAACGCCATTTTATTCCCCCATATAGGGAGTAGGTGAGACCGTTTTTAGCCCTATGTAACTTTTGGAGACTGAGTGGGCAGTTCAGTCTCCACTGTTACCCAATCAGAGATAGCTGGCCCAAGGCAATCACTAATTAAGCGGCACGCAGTGAAGAGAGACGGCTCAACAAGTGCCGCCATCTCGTGGTCCCTAATACTCGTATTTAATGTCTGAAATAATGTGGGTTCCACGGTCGATTTCCTTGAATTTACGAGACGAAAAACCCGCTTGCCCTTGCCACAGACCGACTAACTCTGGAATCGGTCGAAAAAAGGCTTAAAAAAATTTCTTCTAGTCGCCGACTAGATTCGAAAGCAAGGAGTCTTCCTTTGTGCGCCGTGGTGTGGAAACGCCACAACCACCGAGCAACTTTTTTTTTTTATCCAAACCAAAATTAATGCCTTTATTCTACAATTTAAATCTGTACAGGAATGAGGATTAACATCTATGTTCTCTTACAAATATTGAACCAATACCAACTAGATTCTTGTTTATGCTTCTACAGTCAACATCAGGACCATCTTTTCTTCTTCATGGAGCTAAAATTTGCTTACTGAAGTATTTATATTGCTATACCATTAGCCTATTTGCATTGTTTAAAAACTTCATTAAAGCCTTGAGATAAACTAATATCAGTTTGAGTCTGAGAACATTCTAAAAACTGTTTCAACTCAAACTGACATGGGACACCCTGAGGTTGATACTGGGCTGGAGCTGGAGCTTGAGGTGCAACTTCAGCTGGAGCTGTTTCACCACCACCACTGAAAGCACCAGTCAATGCATGACCAACAGCAGATCCTACAGCAACACCAGCTGCTGTAGATGCCATATTTGCAAATAAGCCAGGCTGCTTTGGTTGAGCCATGACTTGTGTGGGCTGTTGAGGTACTGGAGCAGGTTGATTATACTGAGGAGCTTTTGCAGGCACAGGAGAGCGTCTTGCATTACTCCGACATGGTGGAGATCTTCGGGGTATGTTAAATTAGGATGAAATAATCAAAAATGGCACCAGCAAATCGAGTAAACGGAGAATGCGCAAAACATAGGCTGATGTATAAATTTCTTTCTTAAATTTATATTAATTCTGAACTTCCTTTGATATGTTATATTTACATCACCACCCCATAAAGTGTAATAAATAAAATTATTATATATAATTGAAACCAAGTACGTCCAGTCATTACCTACGCCTCGCCAGCATGGAGTCATACTTCACGATCAAACATTTTAAAACTGCAAAGAATCCAAAATAAGTGCTAAGGATGATTCTAGATGCCCCATAGTTTATAAGAAATTCACAGATTCACCGAGAAACCGGCATTCCATACATCTCCTTTCTCTGCGATCTAGCAGAAAAATTCTTCGTGAAGTCAAGTTCACATTCAAATCCACTGATCCTACAAGCTGTCAACTACAATGAGACTGATTACTACAAACACAAAAGACAGAAGGCTATTCTTCTCCCAACTGATCATGGTCAATACAACTTCCCCCTGAGGGCGAGCTTAATTGCTCACAAAACTTCCTTTCCCAAATAACTCTCATTACAGGTAAAGGGGAATATGAAAAGCACTTGTGCTTCACCCATCCTGACAGTAACGTTAATTATAATGGTAGCATTTGAAATGAAATTTAATAATGGTTAATAAGATTATTCCAGACTCTTTGGAAAAATTTATGTTCCAAAGTCGCTTAATGCTACTTCCGTAATCTGTGGTTTCACACCATGTGATAAACGTTTATTTCACTATCCGAAGGCGTTACAAACATCGATACCCACGGCAGGATTACAAACCGCAGCCTGTTGGTTGTAAATACATATACGCTAACCGCTCAGCCAACCGGTCTAGTCAAGCATTCAGAATGATTTAACCTGGTCTCTGAGTGGAATAGCAGACCGGTGGACACTTAATGGCACTTGCTTCCTACTGAAACTGTGAGAAAGTACCAATTCAGAGAGCAATATCCTTACTGGTGAAAGTCTTCCTCCGAATTCTACTGAAATTCGTTCGAAGCCCTTAGAATATGTATGAAATCATTTGCGAGAAAAAAAAAAAAAAACCCACTCGGCATAACGCAAGTAGTTTGAAACAAGAACCACTATTTCATACTCAGCGCATGCCGAAGCACGCATAAATGTAAAACCAGCAAGAACAAATCCAACTTCATGAATACAAATAGTAAAAAAACTCGCCTCCTGTGCAAAATACGCAGCTTCTGCTCAGCTGAGCTTCTAATTCTGTCTCCCATCAAGATGGCAAAATGTTATTGGGCACAATAAAATCTAAACTATTTTCATGTCTGAAACTGAATAGTCTATTGAATAAAAGATCGTTCTATCATTTGTCTGTAGGATTCCACGCCCTGGACATTTGGTTTCTTATACAGCTAAGATTTCAATACTGTAATTTTATATTTCTTTAATAACACAAAGGAGAGATTTCGGTTTAAACAAATTTTATTATTCCACGTTCCAACTCGCAATCCGTTAGTCAGCTTCGGCCATAATTCCAGTCGGTAATTTAACTACAAATTAGGACATTTAACTTTAAGGCAGAGGATACTTTTTCCTGTTCCAGTTGTTTCGTGGAAAAATCGTGGAACATAACCATGTTATGTTGCACGATTAATTTTACCGATTTTTTGGTTGTTTGGTCTTCCTGAAGATACTTCACGTGCAGATGGTGAGTTGAGTCGTCATGTTGACCATTCGAATGTATGGAATGTGTTTGTGAATGCAGAAAAATGGGCTTCCAAGGAAATGTTGTTCTTCGAGCAGGCTTATTTAATTGTGTTTGATGTCAGCATTGCTTTATAGTCAGACGTTATGCATTAGATGAACATATTCACTGCCACACATTTATGATAATGTCCCCAGGCCATCCAGGATGACATTGCCGCTCTGTGTACACATCCGCATGATTCGATCGGCCAGGATAGATTGAGTTATGCAGAAGAGATACACGCGAAGCAGTGGCATATACGAAAATAGTGCTTTCATATTTTCAATTGTAAATAGCTCTGAATGTGCTGACTAGAAATCCTTCTCTGGATATCAAATGAGGTCTCTGCCGCTTCAGATCTCCCATAAGTACGTGGAGTCCCACCGGAGGATGAAAATGGTTTGCTTCAACTTGCTTTACATGAAGAATTCTATATACAGATTGATAAGTAAAAGCTATAAAAATATCATCGTCATCATCAATTTTCTGATATGTACTCTCAAGGGTTCTTTATGTTACTGTGATAGCACTGCATAATTAATTTAAATTATTATTAATCTCCTATCCACACCATCCCTAAAAATTAGTCTATTACTTGTATGCGCTCCAGTGTTATCATAACTAGCGTTTTGTGCTTCTAAGCCACATCTGAGAATCCACCTATTCCTTGATCTTCCTCTGGTCTCTTTCTTACCATCTTGGCATCAAACACCTGTTTTGTTAGCCTTCCTTCACCCATTCTAGTAAGTGGCCACATCACCATAGATTAGCATTCAAGAATAGGTAAACAGAGCTAATCTAATCTAAGGCTGTAAAAATATAGTTTATATTAATCATTTAATACTCCCCTTAACATCCTAAACTCATTTGCCTAAAGTGGGCCAATCTGATGCGACAACAGGAACATTTCACAGAGGACATGCTGTGCTATTTAGATAGGATTTATTGTTCTATTGCATATTATCTTTAACTGGCCGGTTTGTCATACAGCAGGAGAAGCAAATGGATTTTTTGGGAAAAAAACTGTCTCCATATAAGACAAAATGAATTGCCTTTATAAAACTTACTCGCCGTTTACACAATATTCAAATCTAGGTCTTTATGAACAAAACGCATGTCGTTACCGATCGACGTAAATCCTGGAGTAAAATCCTGACTAATGCTTTCTAGCAATGAAAAACAAAACATCAACAACAAAAAAAAAAACTTTTGTTTGATAACTGATTTTTAAAAATAAATGAAAAAATATGAACATATGTTTATATATATGTGTGTGTGTGTGTCCGGGAGATCCTACTCTAAAGGGCTTCAAGGACCCCTCGATGTTGGTCATCGCAGACCGGGTTTGTTCAGGTCATTCTTCTACATTGGAATAAAATTCCAAAGTAGGAGGATGGCCTTTGTGTGCTGCTTCTGATCCACAAGTCGATGACGTCACGCGAGAAAGATGATTTTCTAACGTGACACGGATGGACACAAATGACAAAACGAATAAACTCCAGGAATCGAAGGAGACAAACGGAGAAGAAGTTCCTACATCGATGGTAGATTTTATCTTCCTCAGTGAGGAGATGTATCGGAATTAAGTGTGTGTTAAGTACTGATTTAAATATTTAAATAAATAAAAATTGTTCTATTTTTTCCCTGTTATTTCATTGTTATATGAAAAACATTTTGGTTTTTGAAGTAAATTCTGTGCTTCCATGCCATAAGTAATATTTCAGCATTTATTTCAAATTTTAACTATAAAAAATCTTAACCAGGAAATAGAAAAAATTACTATATAAGAATATTCACTTAAATAAACATAAAATGACAGATTCGTTGTTTGTTTTAAACTAAATGTACAGATAGTGTTAATAAAAATGAGGAAAATGGAACAATGTGATAAAAGAAAGGAGTGAATAGCGCAAATGCAATTCTGTGTTTTCCCAACTGACAGATGCAAAACGCCTGAGGAATTCAGGTTGCTTGCTTTAGTATTCAAAACGCCAGCTATGTTACATAGCAATCACCATCTTTGCGTGCTGCTTCTGATCAACAAGTCGATGACGTCATACGAGAAAGATGATTATCTCACGTGACAAAAATGGACAGGAAACGTTAAAACCGCTCTCATCGTGAGAGTGTGCAAGCAGGTGATGTTAAGCAAATTTTATGTGAACTGCAAAGAACTACGTATGGCATTACGAATTTAAACTTCAGTTTCATTATTTATTTCTAAAGAAAGGAAAAAAAACCTTAAGTGGATTGAGGTTAGTCTATAAATTTGTGAAATTATTTTATTGGGGGAGGGGGGAAAACCGAAATAGAACAGTAACACCGATATTTTAAAATATTGCATTCATATTTCTATTACTCTATTCCAACTCTTTGAGTAAATTGAGATTACGCAACATGAAATAATGGCTTAACCACGTGATTGAATGTGAGTCGATGAAGGAATGACATGAGATTTTTTTTTTTTTTTTTTTTTGGCTATAATATATTTTTTTTTTGCTAGAATAATCAATTAATAGAGACTGGCTTAAAGGGGCGGAGCAAGAATGCTTTTCATCATCCCCGCTATCTGTAGAGGACAGTGTAGGGATAAGGTATTATTGAGCACTTAAAGCTCTGATCATGGCAGGAGGGTAACAGCCGAGCCTCAGTTAGAACTTCATTGGCTACAGCATTGCCCTCCAAGAGTATTAATTACCGCATCTCACGGTCGATCAATTCATAACTACTAAGACCCATGTCTAATTACAAAGCAAGCGAAATTATTTCATAGAGCTCTTATAATAAAAAATAAAAGGTTTAGCTATGTATTTTTTACTTTTGAAAAATTTTAAATCTCTAATCTCTAATTAGTCTTAATATTTTATATGAGAAAATGAAATGGCATGGTTTAGTTTAATATTATTTTACCTTTCTTTAAAAAACAAAATAATAATCTTTCGAAAAATGCTTCTAAGTTACCCTCGTATTTGTCCTCTCAGTCGTAGATGATAACAGAAAACTGAACTTTAATTTTATTCACTTTTTTTTTCTTTTTAAGGTTATTTAGATAACTGATTTCTTATGGATAAAATGGTTTCTACAAAACAGTTTATGATATGCAGTTTTTTTTTCCTTGTTTGTATTTGATGTCACTATATTTGATCTTACTGCTGTAATTATATGAAGGTAGCATGCGTCATCTCATCATCATGATCATCATTAGTGTTCTGTCTCTTGACTGGCCCAACAGCTCCTCCAATTTACTCTGTCTCTTGCTTCCTCCTTCATTTTCTGAATATCTTCTTGTTCCCATTGTATCATCAAGCATCATTAGTCGTCTTCTTTCTCTTGGTCGCTTTCCTTCAATTTCGCTTCTATCATTCTTTTCACTAGGCTGTCTCCTCTTAATACATGTCCTATCCAGTTATGCTTTCTTCTTCTTACGGTCTTTAGTAAATTCCTTTACTCTTTGTAATACCTCTTCACTGGTGATGTTTTCAGTCCATTTTATATTCTCCATTCATAACCACATTTCAAATGTCTTCAACTTTCTTCCCAATTGTCCATATTTCTGACTCATATAAGGTCATACTCCAGATATAGCACTTAATAAGCCTTTTCTTTAGATTTTTATTCATTTTATTAATAAACAAATTTTTCTTGCTATAAAAGGCATATTTTCCTTTATTAATTCTTTCTTTTATTTCCGTGTCACATTTTCAATTTTCTTGTATTATAGTACCAAGGTATTTGTATTGTCTCACTTGCTCTACACTTTCACCATTCATCATCACCTTGATACTTCCTGGTTTCCTGTAGACACTCATCACTTTTGTTTTCTTTGCGATAATTTTCATACCATATTTCTTGCATATGTTTTCAGATTTTAGCATTAGGTGCTGTAGTTCAGCACCTAATGCTAAAACCCGGGGCAGAGCTGACTACTACCGGGTGCGTCCCCAGGTGGCGGATCGGGGAACAGCCTTCAGATATGGAGACTAGCTGCGATATAAGCAGAGCAATCTGGAGAATAAGCAGCCGTGGACCTACAGCGACTGAGCTATCAGGGCGTGGGGGAGCAGAAGTGGCAACTCTGTCTCACTTAAAACCTCACAAAGCCCAATGACAACTCGGTGACATGGCGAGTAGTGCCGCCATTAAATAAGCACCTGCTGGGGTCATTGCCCCTGACATTGGGAAGCAGCATTGTCAGTACTGACACAAGGTTGAAGCCAAATGATGACGGAAAAGCTTGTGATCAGAGATTTGCAGATGGCAATATGATTATATTGTGTACGTCTGTAATACTGCGGAGCAGAAAGCAAACAGAGAAACTACTGCTCTACCTTATCTCCAGAACAACCACCATGGCGAGCAAACCCTTACAATTGGCCCCAAGTTCCCGGCGTCCCTTAAATGGGACAGGGGTGCAAAGAATCTCCGGGCTCAAAATGGTGTCCACTTTTAAAATTGCAACTTGGAATGTCAGAACTCTGTATGAAGCTGGCAAATTAAGAAATGCCACAAGAGAAATGAAGAGGCTAGGCATCCGGATTTTGGGAATTTGCGAGACAAGATGGCCAGATTCTGGAAAGTGTCAACAAGATAATACAACAATGTATTACTCTGGGAATGATGAGAACAAACATCGACATGGTGTAGCTGTAATAGTAGATGAAGAAATCAATAAATCAGTAATAAATTGGATTCCATTATCTGAAAGGATAATGCTGTTACAACTTAAGGGGAACCCCGTTAACATAAATATCATCCAAGCTTATGCACCCACAGCTGACAAAAGTGAAGAAGATGTTGAAGAGTTTTATGAACACCTAAAAGAGATTAAAAACCTAACAAAGAAACATGATATAAACATAGTGATGGGTGACTTCAATGCAAAAGTAGGAAGAGGGGGTGATGGAGAAACTGTTGGCGAACATGGCTTAGGCACCAGAAATGACAGAGGAGATCGCCTAGTCCAGTTCTGTCAGGAAGATCTAACAATAGCAAATACGTGGTTTAAACTTCCACCCAGAAGACTGTACACTTAGAAATCGCCCCAAGATAACCAACATAACATTGTCCGAAATAAAATTGATTATATACTGATAAATAAAAGAAAGATTCCACAGTAGTATAAAGAGTGCAAAGACTTATTCTGGAGTAGATATCTCATCAGACCACAATCCCATAGTTGCAAAAGTACGTCTTAGATTAAAATCAGCTAAAAAATCACAAAAGAGGAAAAATAAAATTGATGTAGAAAAACTGAAAGACCCAAACATAAATAAAAGTGCCAAGACACAGCTTAACCTGCGATTACAACAGATTAACATAGAAGAAAATAAAAGTGTGGAATCTCTTTGGAATAGTTTAAAGAATGCCATCGTAACAACAAGTATTGAAGAAGTAGGTTATGTGAATAATATAAAACAACAGGAATGGATGACAGATGAGATTCTTTCTCTTATTGATACAAGAAGAATGTACAAAAACAAAGACCTAGCCAGGTATACAGAAACACATAACATCATCAAGAAAAAAAAAAGAAGAAGCCAAGGAAAATTGGATGAAAAATTTATGTACTGAAATTGAACTGCTTCAGAAGAAACATGATAATTTCAATCTGTATAAGAAAATCAACGAAATTTCCGGAAAACTGAGGAAAAAGCAAATAGTGTCTCTAAGAGACGAAAATGGAAAAATAGTTCTAGAAGAAGAGAATAAAGCACAGATTTGGATAAAATATGTAACAGAACTTTTCAATGATATTAGACAGAAGCCTATAAATATAAAAGTTAACATTCAAGGACCAGCAATCATGAAATGCGAAATAGAGAATGCTATACGAACAAGTAAAACAGGAAAAGCCAATGGACCAGATGGTGTGCAAACAGAATTTTTAAAATTAATAGAACCAGATAACATCAAACTTCTTGAAAAACTATTTAATGAAATATATGAAAGTGATAAATTTCCATCAGATTTGCTCAAATCTACATTTATCACTATCCCAAAGAAACCCAAAGCGAATTCCTGTGGTGACTTCCGACTTATTAGTCTAATGAGCCAAACATTAAAAATATTTTTGAAAGTAATTCAGAATCGCATTTATAGAAAAAGTGAAGAAACTCTAAGTGAAACACAATTCGGCTTTCGGAATGGTTTTGGTACTAGAGAGGCCCTTTTCTGTACCCAAATATTGATACAAAAATGCATAGAAAAACAGAAATCTCTCTTTATGTGTTTCATAGATTTTGAAAAAGCATTCGACAAAGTCAGACACACTAACTTAATAGAAGTCCTTCAACAAATAAGGCTAGACGAACAAGACATAAGACTAATAACAAATTCTGTATTGGAATCAGTCAGCTACCGTTCAATTAGACAATATTACCACCAGTGATATTAACATCAAAAGAGGAGTGAGACAAGGATGTGTGCTCTCACCACTCCTTTGCAACATATACGCAGAGGTAATCTTTAAAAAAGCATTGTAAGAATGTCCAGAGGGAATCACAATAAATGGAAAGATTGTTAACAACCTACGATATGCAGATGACACCGTGCTAATTGCAGATAACATATTGATCTCCAAAAACTCATTGACAGAGTATACATAGAAAGCCAAAGAATGGGAATAAATATAAACATCAACAAGACAAAATACATGATCATCAGCAAACATCCATGAATACCAGCCTCATCAATGAAACTGACACTTAATGGGAAAAATATTGATCAAGTGTCAAGATATAAATATCTTGGTTGTTGGCTTAATGAACGATGGGATCCAGAAATAGATATAAGGACAAAGATTGAAGTTGCACGGCAGTCCTTCATGAAAATGAGAACATTATTCTGCAATAAAGACCTAAACATGGAAGTCAGATGCCGAATGCTGAAATGTTACGTGTGGTCTATTCTGCTCTATGGAGTTGAAACATGGACATTGAAGGCGACAACCATCAAGAAAATCGAAGCCTTTGAGATGTAGCTATACAGAAGAATGCTAAAGATATCATGGACAGAAAAAATGACCAATGAAGATGTCTTAAAATCCATTGGCAAAGCTAAACATCTTGTACAAATAATCAAGAAACGAAAAACATCATATCTTGGCCACATCATGAGAAACAGCAAATACCAACTTCTACAAACTATTTTGGTAGGAAGAATTGATGGCAAAGGAACTAGAGGAAGAAAAAGAATATCATGGTTTGACAACATCAAGACGTGGACAGGAAAGAGCAGTGCACAACTTCTCAGATTAGCACAAGACCACAGTTTGTTCGCCAAGATAATCGCTGACCTTCGATAGAAGATAGCACAATAAGAAGAACCTGTAGTTCATCTTCGGTATTAGCTAATATTGATTGATCATCTGCAAATCTAATATTTTGTATTGTTCTTCCTCCAATAGTGATTCCTCTTTCCTCTTCATAAAATGCTTCTTTTATCATTTCTTCTTCAAATATATTGAAGAGCGTCGGTGACAAGCAGCATCCCTGTCTTACACCTCTGCCAATCACACATTTTTTAGTTTTTCCTAATTTTGTCTTTATTATGGCAGTCTGGTTCATATATAATTCAGCTTTTAACCTTCGGTCTCTCCAATCTAAACCTATTTTGCGTAATATTTCCATCAGATTTTCCCATTTCACTATGTCTAATGCTTTTTCAAGGTCGATTAAACAAATATAAATTTCTTTATTTACTTCTATATTCCATTCGCATATGGTCCTCATTACTCCAATTACATCTCTGGTTCCTCTGTCTTTTCTAAATCCAAATTGATCATCCCCCAGAAAATACTCCACTCTATTATACAATCGTTGATTTAATATTCTTAGCAGTACTTTGGAGGCATGCGTGAGTATGCTTATAGTTCTGTAGTCACTACACTTAGCAGGATTGCTTTTCTTTTCAATTGTTTTGTAAATGAGGTTGCCGAGTTTCCATGTTTCTGTTATACCTCTGTCCTCCAGTTGTTTTAGGATTTCACTAGGTATTCCATCCACTCCTTCCATCTTTCCACTTTTTAATTACTTAATTGCTGTCTCTACTTCTCTCTTTAGTATTTCAGGACCTCTTTCTTCTGTTGAGATTTCATTTTGGTCTTCCAATTCAAATTTTGTTGGTCTTTCATTTTTTGCAGAAAGTTCTTCGATGTATTCCTTCCATCTTTCACCCTGTATTTCAATATCATAAATCAGTTTTCCTTGCTTATCTTCTAATGGCAGATTTCTTATGCTTTTTTTTAATATTTGTAATTTCTTTTGCTTTTTCAAACATCATATCGCCCCCTTTTTTCCATTTCTTCAATTTCTTTACATTCTGTTTTTAACCCTCTCTTGCTTTATCGATTTCTCTTCTCAGTTCATTATTTAATACTTTGTATTTTCTTCTTCTCTCTTCAGTGTTTGCATTTTTCCATCTTCTTCTTTCCTCTATTTCTCTTATCATTTCATTTGTAATCCATGGGGTCTTAATTCTTTTCCCTTCCACAAAAACCTAACTCTTCAGCAGTAGTTTCATATATCAAGTTTTTCAGTTGATTCCATTTTGCCTTAACATCCATAGTTTCTTCAGGTACATCCTCTTTGTTCCTTATTTTATTTTCCATTTCTTCTCTGAATTTCTTACCTGCATCTCCTTTGAGTTTTTTTAGGTTCCACCTTTTCTTGCTTTTACCTTTGCTTATTTTCTTAAATCGTATTCTTAATTCCATAACAAGCAAATTATGGTCTGAGCCAATATCAGCTCCTGGATATGTTGATACTGATATATGTTTTTACACTGTTCTGTACCTGTTTTGTATTAACATATAATCAATCTGGTATCTTGCGCTATCACCTGGCATATTCCATGTATATCTTCTTCTCTTTGGAAGTTCGAACCAAGTATTACCAGTGATTAGTTTGTGTCTTTTACAAAACTCTATAAGTCTTTCGCCTCTGTCATTCCTTTTTCCAAGGCGATATCTTCCTGTTATTCCCTTCTCTACCTTTTCACCTACCACCGTATTCCAGTCTCCCATCCAGATGGTACACCTTTTAGATCTGTCTTCTTCCATTACCTCTTCTATTTGATTGTATATCTCTTCTACTTCATTTTCATCATGGCCACTTGTGGGCATATATATCTGTATAATCATTATGTCCACAGGCTTTGCTTTCAGTTTAATCATAATCACCCTGACACTTTTATATATTATTTTTTCTACTGAATTTTTAACCTTTTCATTCAACAAAAATGCTACTCCATTTTTCCACCGTGTTCTGCAGGAATATATAATTCCATAACCATCACTTTCAAAATCTCACATATCTTCCCATCTAACTTCACTTAGACCAACCACATCCAATTTATTCCTCTCCATTTCTTTCTTCAAGTTCTCTAATTTACCAGCTTAATGCGCCATCTATTGGTAAAAATTTTAATGAAACTTATTGATTCCTATAAAAGTGAAAAAAATATATATATGAATTTTGAAATAAAAAATAAAATGAAAGGTTTAAGCATATTTTTTTCTTACTCAAAAATATATCCCTTTTTAAAAAAAAATTAATTAATTAATTTTAAAAAATGTGAATGCTGAATGCAAATTATTAAGTATAAATCATTTTAAATATTCTGTATGTAAAAACTATATTTATGAATTAAATATTATTCTCAGTGTTTTTTTTTATTCTTTCTAACAGTGATTTGAAATTAACTTCGCCCACTCAAAACAGTGCTCTTTAAACTTATTTATTTTTATCTTAAGCTTGAAGACAATTAGATAACTAATTTCTTCTGAATAAAATTTCTACTAAACAGTTTGTTTATTATCTGTAGAGCAGTTTTTTCTTCGTTAAATTGTATTTAATCTTACCGCTGTATTATCGATATTTTCACACACACACACTTTATATTTCTTCAGTGATCTTTTTATGAACATTAGAAAACAGAGCTTCTCTCTTTTAAGTTCCTTATTGGTTCGATCTGCTGATTAAACCGAAAAAAAAATAATAAAATCAAAAACAAAGATACTCATTATAAACTGTAAACACTCTGACTTTATAATGATTTAAACATAATTAATTTTAATCATTAAAAACATCGCGTTTTAAGACTTTTTTTACGAATTTTCTTCCCAACTTCAAAAAGTAATTTGGGAAAAAAAACATTGTTGCTAAATGTAAATATTTTTATTTGATCAGCAAAAAAAGTTGCAAAAAAGCAACAAGAAAAGAAGTTGAAACATTGATTTAGAATTTCTCTGTCTGTTGAATATTCACGATACGAAATGAGTAATCTGTGTGTGGGGGGGGGGATTCAAAAGTGTAAAATACTCTTGGATTTAGAATAGTCCAAAGAAATTTCCGGATAAAAATCAGAACTGCAAGGTGAGAATTTGAGTAAATGCGTGGCCTTGACAACACGCATTCAGTGAGTTCACAGCTTTGTTCTCCAGAGTCCCAGATTTCTTCCTCCCACTACCACAATCCCACACCACCGATATCGCAATCTTTAATTTCAGAACTCAAGCAAAAACGACTAACTTTTCTGTATTTTCTTCTCTTTCTGTAACAATGAAGAGAGGTTAACGTCTTCTGTTTTCGAAGTAAACTCCAACATCTTCTCGACATCTTTTTTTTGTTTTGTTTTCTTAAATGCGAAAGTACTTACAACGTTATACAATTAGGTTATCACTTGTGCATTAAGTAAGTTCAGAAAGATTTCAAAGGTGTCATTGCAAGAACACTACGTGAACTTGAGTAACTCGAGGCTGATCGTATATTAAACTAATTTCAATTTCGCAAAACAACAAGATAGATAGTTACCATTTAAATATAAAAATAACTTAATTACTGTGATAATTATGATAAATAGTTTTCAAGAGGAGTTATGATTCCGATAGAGAGAGAGATAAAAAGGATTTTTTAAAGGAAGAAAATAGAATGTAAATGCAATGTGTGTGTGACGTTGATCCTTACTGAGTTTTTTAGAAAAGATTTAGAAAAGTCCAGAAAAAAGTCTTAACGAACTGAGTCGATTTAGACCAAAAAGAATAGTCACAAATCCACATCCTTACTTTATGACAAATATTCAAAAAATCAAAAGAATATGCTCTGTTTCATCTTTGTCGTTCTCGAAAAAAATGATAAGAAAAATTCTAAGGAGAAAATTGTTCATAATGCTTAATCGATATGATGTAAATGGCATCTTACATCCAGCTCACACTAAAGTTACAAATCAACAGATAGAATTGAAGGCTCTACGGGAAGATGGTTTAACGCCCTTATACAACGGCGGTGAGGCCAACACGTGCAGGTTTGGCAACATCTCATGAAACCAGTATAATACAATACATTTTTTGTAGTGTGTTTTTGTTCTGTGAATTACGGCTCCTAACTGGCTTGTTTATTGCGGGACGAGAAACCCTTCCACCTCCGTATGAGACGATTAATTCATCATTAGTAGAAAAAACCTGATAAAAGGTTCTTCCCGCCTAAAAATAAAAAAATAAATGTACACGACGATAAAAGCGATCTCAGAGAAAGATAATCCCTTAACTTAGTTTTTATTTTTTTCACCACGCGCATACTTTATATCGGTTCGCTTGAAACCTTAGAGTGTGTTTACAAATCTCATGACCATAATAACAAAACATTAATCCGATCTTTCCTTTCGTAAGTTCATTCACCGTTTTTCACAATATAGAAGCCTATTATGGATCTTTGTAAACACGTTTTGCATCACGTAAGTAAGTTCCATGTTAATATCGTTAAAAAAAAAAAAAAAAAACTGCAGTGATTGGCAAATAAGGCTATTTAGCATTCTTAATTAATAATTAATATCTGAGATTATTTTATTTCCATCTGTAGCCGTGGGATGGCATAATAAGCAATGAATAATGTCAAATGACTTTCCTAATTATCAAAATAAGAATGACGTTAGTCTGTTTAAATGGTTTGCGTAAATAAGAAAGGTCCTCGTGTAGTTTTCATGCAAACTAAGCCAAGAAAATATAGAAAAAAACAGACCAAATAGATGGTGATGTTGTTTTAGCCCTAACTCAGCCGTCATTGATAGCTGGTCTAAGACTCTCGATGATTCAAAGGCATTAGGAAAAGATCAGTATACGAAAGACAACTACTGCCATCTAGTGGTCCCTAACCCAAGCACTATATATGATTTTCGAAACTAGTCTACACTCTACGGTTCGATTTTATTGAGTTGATGGGTTAAATACTTGAAATTCCGGAAGAAATTACTTGTCCGTGATAAAATTCGACTACCCCGGAAATTAGCAAGCCACTCTATTCGGCAACTAGAATCGAGCTTAGAACGATCATTCTTTAGCGACCTTGAGCTAGCAAATATCATTTCTTTAAGATTGTTCAGTCACCTTGAGTTGACCTCTGAAAAGAATAATATGTTATAAATTTTTTCATGTTTCCTCTCCTGTAAAATTTTATAAATTACTTAAACTCTATCATGCTCAACTGTGTTGAATCATTATTACATAACACCTCCAGGGAGTCCAAAGACTCATCGAGGGAGGGCAATTGAATTGAATTAAAGTGTGATATGCATATTTTTGTGTTATGTGTATGCTTTAATAAATCGTTCAAGAGTTTTTGTAAATGACACGTATCAATGAATATTCCAATGTGAATCCATTCTAATAATTTGCTCGTGTTAAAAAGAGTTCAATGAAGGATTGTGAATGAAACAACCTTTTTTTAAAAAAATAACGTTTTGCTTATTAATGTTATTTACGGTGCAGCTATAGCAATGAAAAATAAAAGTGTATTCACTTGACATAAGATGGGGCGGGCAATAATGGAATATGAAAACTAAATAATTACCTCTAAAATATTCAGGGAATCTATACAGAGGATATTAAGACTTGCAAATATTAAACTAGATCGAAAAATGATATTATTGGAAGAGTTTTTAAATACTTTTGCTTGAATCGATGTTATACTGAAAGAAGGGGCTTACAGCAAATTACCACCTAAAAGAAATAAAAAATATCAACTTCCAGATAAATGATAATTCCAGGAACGTGGAATCGACCGTGAGATGCGATGATTAATACTCTTGGAGGGTAATGGATGGCAATGCTGTAGCCAATGAAGTTCTAACCGAGGCTCGGCTATTGCTGTTACCCTCCTGCCATGATCAGAGCTTTGATAGCTCAATAACACCTTATCCCTACACCGTCCTCTACAGATAACGGGGAAAATGAAAAGCATTCTTGCTTCGCCCCTTTAAGCTTACAGTCCTTATAAGGATGATAATTCCAATAGTTCTTTCATATGAGAGTTAAAAGGGAGCTATCTAGGAAAAGAGAGATCTTTGAAATTGCATACAAACACTAACTAGAATAAATATCCAAAATAAATTAGAACCTACGAATGCCAGAGTTACATAAACAGTACGAATTAACTTCCGTGTTTTCCAGTTGACAGATGGAAAACATCTGAATTAATTGAAACTGCTTGTTTTATCTGTCTCAGTAAACAATGTAGGTTATGTAATAACAGATGTAATGTTTACTCTACCTCAATACTAAATTAATGACGTCAGAGAAAGATAATAATCACATATTGCGACACAAATGTGAGCCACACATAAAAAACACTCTCACTAATAATAATATATTTTTTATACTTTGAAGTATTTAAGGGAATGGGGGGGAAAATGAATAAATCCTGGTAAAAATAAATAAATGTAGTTTGTTATTTTAAATATTAATTATTAACATTTAAGTATTTTAACTTATGGATCTGAGAGCTGGGTCAGAAGTAAAACACTTGACCAAAGACTAGAGACCGCAGATATGAGAGTCCTGAGAAAGATTAGAGGCGTGAACAGATGGCATCAATGGCAATATCATATTAAAAATGAGGATATTAGGAAAGAATTTGACATTGTCAGCATCCAGGAATGCGTTAGCAGAGCTAATCTCAGATGGTATGGTCACTTAAATAGAATGGGAGAGGAAAGATTAGCAAAACAAGTGTTCTCTGCCAGGTTGGCAGGAAAACGATCCAGAGGAAGACCAAGATATAGGTGGATTGATACGGTACAAAGTGCCTTAGACGATAGAAATATAAGATCTGATAATGTTGGAGTCTTGACAAGTAACAGACTGATTTGGAGGAAAATTGTAGACAGGAAGTTAGTAATGATGTAATTTTTTCATGTAGTACTGTCATATCCTGTACACCCCTTGAGGGTACATGGCAGGAATTTGATGATGATGATGATGATGATGATGAACATTTAAGTATTAATTGATTAAGCAATGTTTTTGAAGACATTATCTCAAAATAAAATTTATATTCCAAGCTCTATGCATTAAAAGCATTGCAGTACTTGATATTTTGTTGACAAATGCCTCAGTAGATGGCGCGCATCTGCCATAGCAGAGGATTTAGATTCCGCTTGTCTAATTCAATGCTTGTTTATGATAACTGTTCTCGCTTTGATGATATCCAGTTTCGGATATCATCAAATATCATCAAAGCGAGAATCAAATTATTCCTTACTCTCCTTTTGTTGTTTTCTGATGCGATTCATTTCAAATGGAATGAAATGTTGGGAAAAGTATATATATATATATATATATATATATATATATATATATATATATATATATATATATATATATATATATATATATATATATATATATATATATATATATTTATTTATTTATTTTTTATTTTATTTTTTTATTCTGATGCGATTTATTTCAATTTTTTTTTTTTTTTCTGATGCGACTCATTTCAAATGGAATGAAATGTTGGGAAAATTACATACATATTTAACTTTTGCAAATAGTTGGTTATTTTATTTATAAAAAGCAAAATGGTGTATATATGAACGTACAAAATAATTAAAAAATTTGAAGTAAAACATAAAGGAATAAACTCAATAACAAACAATTTTGTTATTGAGTTTACTCAATAACAAACAAACAAACAGAAATAATATATGTACATGGCCACATAAATGTATAGTCAGGTAAGCTCGTATGTTTTAAGTTAAAAATTTCTTTCATGTTTTGCTGACTTTCATTGGCTAACAGAATTTCACTATCTTAAAATATAATCGCTGTTGGTAACGTTTTAGATCATTTTGTGTGTTCCTTGGAAATTCTGAAGTTCTGTCAACCAATGAAAAGCAGCGAAATATATGTAGAAGCAATTCGGTTAAAATCTATTTACAAATGTAAACCGTCGTGATTATAAATTTCTATAAATTTGACTATTTCATTTATATAAAAATTCAAGTGATAAAAGAATAACAACTAAAAATATCGAACCATAAATTTTTTTAAAAATTAATAAATAAATTCTAAAGAAATAAAAATATATTATTAAACGAATTATCTACAAACAAATTTTAAGCTATAAGAAAAATATTTTATAGGTATTATTTTATTTCAGATAACAACCCCATTGATTTTATTCTAAAGTTGAGCTTCGACTTTGGATTCTAAAAGGCAATTGATTCTCACACCGCGCGGAAGAACAGATTTTTGACGTCAGCAAAACCATATCATCCAATACAAATAATATAATTGATTTACTGGCATGTTTACTTATCATTAGCCAGTTTCCAATAATAGCAAATCTCGCTATATAAAATAAACAGTTTCGATGTTTGAATAAATCAAATTTGATATAATGCTTCCAGATTTCAATGAAACACTGCGTGTAGAACGACATCGGTAGACGGAAGTAGATTCCGTCTACCGATGTCGGCAGCGTATGTGTTAGTTGCCAAGAATGAAAAAAAAAAAAAAAATCCAGACTTCTGGAACTTGGTGTTAAGTGCTCGCCATACCAGATTCGATTATAACATACACACAAACATGTGGACTACTCTTTTAATTAACTGATGTGCAATAATGACAAAAATAATATCGGAAACGGGGAAAGGGATTGTGAATGTGAAATTTCAATTCTTTGCAGCTGATGAAACCCTAAAAGTGAAAAAAAAATGACATTATTGATTACATATTTCGGCTTACAACAAAAAACCCTGCACAGATGTTTTTTTTTTTTTAATTTCAATAACGAAGAGGTAGCAAGACGTACGCACTTCAGAGTCTCATGGGAACAAGTGATTAAGAAGAAGGAAGGTGTTGTTATTTTTATTTTATTTATTTTTATTTAGATCATAATGGAAATCATACTCGTGGAGAAAATGGTGGATAAAGGAAAAGGATGAGAAGTTGATTGGGTGGGTGTGACGCTCACATTTGAAAGAATGCTTAGAATATCACCCATTAAAATACCTATAAAAGAGGATTTATGCTGTGGTAGTACAGGCGAGAAAATGTAGTGTCTTGAGTGGAAAAGGAAACCTTTTTTGGATGCAGAAGAAGCTGTGAAGGAGAGCGTTATGTTAGGAAAGGCTAGAGGTGTGAGTCAGTCCAAGAAGAAAGAGATGATCTTGCGTGGTGATCTTGGTATCATCAAGGATTAGGGAAAATTTAAAAAGTAATCTTTCTTGCTCTAAATAAAGCAGGACTGAGTTTGGATAGCATTTGCAGCTTGAAATTTCCGATCTGCAAGAGTTATGTAACGAGGATTGGTGTGTGTAAAGAATAGGATTGGAGTGTATTGTTATGTACAAAGCAAGTAGATACGATTTAAGGTGCAGCGAGAGAAGGTAATAAATATAGAGGACGTGTGTGAGAGTACCGATCTCTGGGTACTCCCGAATCGTTGAGAAAATACGAGGATAGGAGGTCATCTAACACGACATAGTAAAAGAATGCAGAGAATACTAGTAGTCCAACTGCAAAGGGTGGAATGCATACACCCTAAGATGGCAATTTGGCAAGTGTGGCTTTTGTGCCACATCTGATCAAATGCCTTGGAAATATCAAGAGTGACCGCTTTACTTTATCCAACATTACTTTCTATTGCTCATATCCAAAGGTGGTCGATATTGGTAATAAAAACCTACTGTGGATCGAAAGTGAAGGAATCCATGTTTGTGGCGATAAATGATGATTGAGGATTTTCTCTATTCCTCTTTTTCTTGGGAGGCTTTGGTCATATGTCGGAGCAAGTTATCAGATCAAGGAAAAGAGGAGTGGATTATGAAGGCCATTTCATTTGACCTGTTGCAGGCCAAAAAAGAAAAGAAGAAAAAATAAGAAGAAATATCTTTGGAAGTAGAATTGATTGAGAAGAGAATGAAGAGATGGTGGCAAACGAAAAGGATTATCTGGCATTCTGGTGGTATTTGAGAAAATCATCACTGAAAGTAAATACTTCAATATATCTTCCAGTCTGATCAGCAGAATTGGAGGGAAGGTACACTTCAATAAGGGCTAGGAAATTTTGACCCGGTAAGGGGGGGGGGAATCTGTTGGTGAATTTATTTAAACCTTACTACTAGCAATGGAGACAGCTCAAAAGAATTATCTAATCTGTTTCCGTGAAACAAGTTCAATGTTTTATTGGAAAATTTGAGGCTAACATGAATATAAATAGTATTTCAGTTTATTCAAAATATTTACTTTTCAACCTGTTTGATTTCTCTTAGTTTTGGTTTTTAGCTCAATAACACTCCATCCACACAGATTTTCTTCATTCAGATGACGGAATAAAGAGTCAAGGACTCAGTCCATCTCCCAGTTCTTTTAAGAATTTAAGAAATGGTGTTGTCATATCTAATTGTTTAATAGCCTGAAGAAGTTTGTGAAATTATAATATTCTCTTGTATGATACGTGAATGACCGTAAAACTGTGAAATTTAAAATATGTTTGCGAGTATTGCTGGAAATGAAAATAACGATTCTAAATAAAAAAGACTTTCATTGCATAAACGTTCCCACTAGGTTGCATATACATTTAGAGAATCACTTTGATTGAAAAGAAATTATCCTGTACATAGAGGTAAAAAAAACAGGTCAAAGGATGAATATATAGAAGCAGTCTGGCAATAATAATAAGCAGAAAGGAATAGTCCTACTTTTGCACATAAACGTTACGAAATTTCCATCAAGTTTACAGCTGCTTCTCTTTTGTGAACTCATTAGAGAAAGATAGGGGCCCGCGGAATAGATTATCCCTGATAGTTTGAATAAGTTGAGAAAGACAGAATCGCAGAGATGATGGCCAGAGATAAATACGAACTTAGTTGTTTTTGAGACCACACCCAACAACAACGATATCATCAGCGAACAAAAGCATGCAATAGATTTAATAGAGAAAGAGAGATGAGCTATTAGGTTCTATTTTATGGTTGTTCATATCTTAGAAAGAAAATATCACATCAGAAATAGAATATCGAAATAAGCAAAATTAAAAATAGAATACTATTTTTACTAATATTCTTCCAGATAATAATACAGATGATTTTACTATGTTATAGGGAGTAGACCAACCTATCAGAGCTTCTAGGGGGGGGGGGGGGTTTGACCATTTTAATCGATAATAATGGGAAAATAAAATACTAAAGAACAATTTTGTAACGATCGAATTATAACAGTTAAATTAAAAAAGCTACTTAAATAAAAAAAGCTACTTAAATGCCATAGGAATTTATGCCCCTGAATTCGTATATTCCCGTGGCTACAAAAACAGTTAAATAAATGTAATAAACATGACTATATATTTTTCTGTACTTTCAATAATTTTAATTATTGAAATAGGAGGTGAAATACTAACAAATGAATTAATGTCATAAATATCACTTCTTCAAAACCATACAAACGGAAACAGAAGAAATATACAAAAAAAAAAAAAAGGAAATAAAGGAAAAATAGCTAAAAGCATAGTATAGAAAGCTCTCGAAATTTTGGGGATAGATTTATTAATAAAATAGAAGCAGCCATACTTGGGAGACAAGACATAGTCTCCAAAATATTAAGGAAATTAAACAACGAAGAAAGAGAAACAGCACAAATGAAGATAATACAAGAGAAAAATTAGATAGAACATTATACGAATTTATGGTATGACCCAAATTTAATAACCGAAAATAATAATGAAGAAATCAGCACTGATATAGAACCAATAAAATTGGAAGAACTAAAAGAAGCAATAAATATATCGAAAAATAGAAAATCAACCGAATTAGATGGGATAAATACAGTGCTTTTAAAATGTGGCGGAGATAATTTGCATCCCAGATATTTAAAATTAATAAATAACTGTTGGAGGAAATGTGAGTTTCCATCAGATTGGTTAAAAGCTAATATATCAAAGAAAAGGGACAGAGATGACTGTGGAAATTACAGAGAATAAGTTTATTAAATACAGGTTACAAAATTTACAGTAAATCTAGAATAAAAGACTTAGGAACATTGCAAAACAATCTACTCTCAGAAGAATTCTAGATGAGTCTTTGACTCCATGAGGTCTTGTTTAATAATAAAATAATAATAATAATAATAATAAAAATAACAAAATGGTTTCAGACATGGAAGATCATGCATAGACGATATTTATGAGCTAAAACAAATTATTGAAAAGAAGCCGAGAATTTAATTTAGGGACTCATATGGCCTTTATAGATTACGAGAAAACTTTTGATAAAATAAATATTCACGTAGCGAAATAACGGAATTCTATGTTCTATGATACAGAAATGACCATAAAATCATAATTAATGGTTAGACTCACTGTCATAGCTATTCTGTTTAGGTTGCTACCGGAGAGCGTACCCGTTCTCTAACCATGGGTTCGAATCTCAGCATGGATATGGATGGCCCCTCTGTTTGTTTCAATATACATACATAAGTATGCATAAAGAGTATCTGAGAGAGTCTCCGGCGAAAGTGTTCTCCGGCACGGCCCGCTGAGGGGCTTTGTCGGTGAATGCTTTTCTTCGGAATATGAGCGGTTCTGCGCGGTGGTGGGTGGAAGGCCATCACTGAGTGAAGCCAACGCTGAGATGGACGGGCTTTCGCCCAGGATTGAGTGGCCTAGGGATCGTCCGAATTTTTAGAGACGTCTTTACCTTTACATATGGTCAGTGTTCTTTTATTTTACAATAAAGTGCAGTTGAAAGTTACAAATTTGAAGCTGGGAAATTAGAAAAAAAAAAGACAGTTAAGAAATAAAGGTATGAAGAGTATTAATGGAATTAATTTTTAAAAAATCGCAGAATGTGTATAATTCCGCTGACTTTAGATCCTCCGTAATGATTCAAAAGTTGCAGATAAGTGATTTAGAGAAGCCCGTTTATTTTGGGATACTTACAATATCCAAACATTTTGGAAAATATTAATAGTTTTAACTTTAAAACACGTAAGCATTTATATTTTAAACCGACTTGTGTCGCTTATAAGTTCCGGTGGGTTTGAATGCATAATTTCCTTAAACTAACTCTCTAACTAGTATGAGCAACATATAATAAAATCAGGCAATAAAATTGGTTCCTTATTAGGAACAGAAGGTAAGAATTACCAGAAATAGACAGTGGATAAGATCTTTACAGAGGCTTGAAGCTGATTAGTGTGCCTTGTCAAAAGTCCCGTGAGATCAGTCCTAATATTTCTTGGTCAATCAAAGCATGGAGATTAGCTAGCAACACAAGCTGCATCAAATTGTTTTAGCATCTAGTCTATAGAGGGTGCTATAATCAGTCTTGGAACGTAATAATAGATGAAATCCTGGTGTGTGGATTGTAACAACTCTAACGCCAGTTTCTCATACTAGCTTCACTTATTTAAAACAATTTATAATAAAAATATTAGTTAAAGTAAGTTGTCCTGTGAAGTAGGATTATATGTTGACGTTCTGTATCCCTGACTAAAAACTGATTTGAACAATATGTCAAGTTATAATCCTAATACGTTGCAGTGATAATTACGGGAAGTTAAATGTCAAAATAAATTCACCTGTCCGCCTACGCAAATGAAATAAGGCGTGTAGCAATTTACTGCTGAAATACTTCACCAAGAACTCTGACCATCCAACATCATTATTCTATTTACTTCTGTGAGGTTATGTTCATTGGTACGCTTGTAGTAATGTAATTTTATTGTGCTCAATTCCCATGTGGTGCATCCTCAAAAGGAAAGAATGTAGAGGGTAGGAAAACAACCATTTATAAATTTAATTAGAAAAAGAGTATGAAACCATGAGAAGGAATACAGAACTTCTGTACGGTGTGCAAAACTGCAGCAATCGAACAATGAAAGAGAAATATAAAAATCATCCTGGCTTATTGACGTCGGAGAATTTCGGTATTTAATCACTCAAGTTGGAAAAATACACCCTGGAGCGAGGTTGTGTCTATTTAAAAGACCAAAATCCATAGAGAAGTTAATATCCCTTATATTTCTCCCGTCGCATTTATATAGTGGTGGTGATGAAACAATGGCTTCCTTACTAATAATGCTAGCCAGCTAACAGCGGGATCTTTCCTCATTGTCTGTTCGTGATGGCGTCAGATGCACACAAAGGATTGACATGGCATTACTTGGCTGCATTTCATGTGTACTGCCATTCATTTCAATTGCTTAAACGTGAAACCTTCAAGACAGAAAGCTGTTTTCCAAGCCTAATTACTTCCGTTTTCAGTATAGAAAACCAAAGAATATTTATCGACTTTTGCTCAATAAATCAGTAAACATTACATTAACATTAACATTTCTGGCTAGATGGGTGAAGCAAAATTGCTTTTCATATTTACCTTTTTCTTGTAATGGAAGAACTTTGAGCGGAGTATTTGTGAGCTATATGCTCGCCCATTGAGGGCAGTGAAGTTAGTTGCGTTCAGCTGAACTTAAAATAGATTTTGGTCTTTTAAATTTGTAGATTTCTTCTTCATTATATTCCGAGGCTCCCTTGATTAACGGGTTTGGATGGTTACTTGTCTTGGTAAAGAACTTCTCAGCTAGATTTATGAGAAAGGAAGAGATATAAGGGATATTAACTTCTCTATGGATCTGGGTGTTTCTTGTGAACCAGGGGGCATCCCGAATCATCCTCAGGCACTTATTCTGTAATCTCTGAAGTTTTAGAATGTTTGAATTTGCGGTGTGGCTCCAAGCTGGGGATGCGTAAGTGATAACCGGTCGAATTACCATCTTGTAAATTGTAAATTTTGTTTGCATGTCCAGTTTACTTTGTCTGTTGATCATAGGGTAGAGCTGTGCTAAGACGTTGGATGTCTTTGAGGAAATGTAACTAATATGTTTGCTGAATGGGAGTTTACTATCAAGAATCACTCCAAGATATTTAACTTCAGTCTGCCATGGAATCTTTACTCCCAATAAATAAATATCCTCCATGGTATGGATTTTCTTTCTAGTAAACAGTATGGCTGAGCTTTTCTGGGGGTTAACTTGGATCCTCCAGTCTGTCTTCCATTTTTCTAAAGTGTGTATGCTATTTTGTAGTCTTTTAGTTGCCAGTTTTGGGCTCAGTGATCTTGCCATCAGTGCAATATCATCTGCATATAAAGCAGTGAATATTATTCTTGGGTTCAGAGGGATGTCTGCTACATAGATTGAAAACAGTAGAGGTGCCAGAAGAGATCCTTGAGGTACGCCTGCCGAGATCCTGCGTCTGGTCGAAACCGTTTCGCCTACCCTGACCTGCATGTATCTGTCTTTCAGATAAGAATGTATTACCTTTATTATTCTGACTGGGAAATTAACTTTTATCAGTTTGTAGAGAAGACATTGATGCCATACTTTATCAAACGGCTTCTCTGCGTCGATGAAGATGGCAGCTGTATTGAGTTTCCAGTTGAAACCTTTAGTAATGATTTCTACCAGCCGGTGCACTTGTTGGGCTGTACTATGGGCCCTACGGAAGCCGAACTGTTCATTAGGCAAAATTCCTAACTTATCTGTTTCTGCTTGTAATCTTGAGAGGATCACTTTCTCTGTTACCTTTCCGAGACTGGATAATAGGCTTATGGGCCTGTAGCTTTCAGGAAGGTGAGCATTTTTTCCTGGCTTCTTCAGTGGTACGATTGTGGCTGTTTTCCATGTAGAAGGGAAATGCTGGAATCTAAAGATGGCATTTGTAATGTTGACGAGATGAACTATGGCCTTTCTTGGAAGTAGTTTTACTATTCTGTTAGTTATGCCATCCGGTCCTGGAGCTTTTCTATTGTTTAGATGGGAGATGATTTTTATCATTTCTGTTGGATTTGTAGGAGTGATATGTTCTGAGTTGACAATGTTCTGTCTTAAGGTTGACCTAACATGACGATGAATCTTGTACATAAGGTTGATATTTAAATTAGTATACGATGGATTGCACTGAGATTCTAGGTTATTTACTAGTGCTTCGGCTTTCTCTTCATCTTTGTGAACTGTCCCTTTCTTGGTTTGGATAGGGGGTATGAGTTTTTTTTGTGCGAATTGCTCTTAAGAATTTCCATACAGAATGATCTTCAGTATTGATGTTAGCCAATTTGGTTTCCCATTGATGGAAATTAGTAAACTTATCCTTATAAGGACTGGCTTAAAGGGGCGAAGCAAGAATGCTTTTCATATTCCCCGTTATCTGTAGAGGACAGTGTAGGGATAAGGTGTTATTGAGCTATTAAGGCTCAGATCATGGCAGGAGGGTAAAAGCAATATCCGAGCCTCAGTTAGAACTTCATTAGCTACAGCATTGCCATCGATTACCCTCCAAGGATATTGGATTGAAGGAATCAATCACCGCATCTCACGGTCGATTGATCCCTGTCCCCAACCGAAATTAGTAAACACAACTGAGTGTTGTTATAAGAATAATCATAATGTAAATAAACGATAGGTGTATGCTTATTTTCAAGAAATATAGATAAATATTTTAAGAAATAAATTAAAATACTTCTTATTTACTTATATTTTTAAGAAATAAAAAAAATTTATAACAAATTTTACTTTAAAAAAATAAAATATTTTAAATCGCATTTTTTAATATAAAGGAATTTTTCTTTCTTTTGCTTATATAGTTCGCCCACCGTTTGTAGGTCCCTGCTTCGCGTATTTCCAAGAATTGTCGATTCATGCTGAAGGGGAGAAAGAAATGAAGGACGTCCGAATTGGTCGCCAACACGCGAAATCACGTGCTTTATAGGTAAAAGTTTCCAACTGTTATACAAGCAACATAATTAACTACAATAATCATAAAAGAGAAGTTAATTTTCCGACCGGTAATAATAAACAACTCATCCCACAATACGGACCGCTTACCCTATCACCGGAATGGGTTCTCCTTTTTCTGAGATGCGCAGAAGTGTCGAGGGACCTCTAATCGGTGGGCGAACTATAACATTGTTTAAGAGACCCCCGTTCTACGTATTCTGAATATTCTCAGTGATAAAGGATTCAAAGCTAAGATTAGAGAACCTAGGTAATGGAATTCGAAAACTAAAATGCAAAACATGCAAGGAATGTTGAAAGAGTGCACAACCATGCTTATAAGAGCTGACAGTTTCCATCGAAGTTGTTAAATTATTCAAAACAAAACAAAGAGGAGTTCTAGCCACGTGTTGGAGTTTTGACCTTCACATATCTAATGTTGACGTAATATATTGGGAAAACGATCTTGGTTAAAGAACAAAGAGACAAATTGTGAAAAACAAAATAAATACGCACAGGGCGTGCTACCAACGTAAGTTTTGCATTTGTTCCTTAATATTCAATTATAGAGCTATTCACATTTTGCGAAATGCAGTATTAGTTATAAATTCGTTCGAGTTCTATGCAGGAAGATGTATATTGAGAAAGTGGTTGCCAAGGGACTATTATTTATGATGCAGTCATGGACCGCATACGCGAAACATTATCCAATTGTCCAGCTAATAATAGATCATAAAATGCATTTGCCTGTTGCGTAAGCAATTTTAACAACAAAAAGGGTTTTGAAAACGCAAAAGGCAACTCGTGAATTCTGGGGAGTGTATTCGCGTAAGCTCTCTGATCAACTTACCTTACGAAACTTTCATAGTTTCTACATTTAGCTTTGGAATAACGTTGGATCTAATATCCATTTTGCTCATATAATTCCTTTAGTAATTAACCACATTTTAAAATAAGATAAAATGCAACAAGAATGGATAAGAGAGAAGGTTATACTATAATATTTCTTGATGTTTGACAAAATTTTTCAGTATTTGAAATGCCTTCATAATTAATATATATATACAAGCAGAATCATGGTCTGGCGATGGGTAATCCTTTATCCCCTGTTCTTGCAAATATTTACTTGGAGGATTTTGAAGCCAAGGCTATCCTTCCTTTACTTTAACACCTAAAGTTTGGAAACGTTATGTTGATGACGTTTTCCTCATTTGGGGCCATGGACGTGATTCCCTAATGGATTTCCTGAAACATCTCAATAGTCGACATCCAAGTGTTCACAGTAGAGCTGAAACTGATAATTCCCTGCCTTTTTTAGATGCGAAACTGACCCGGTCTTCTGGTAAACTTAAAATTTCGATATATAGAAAGCCTACACATACCAACAGATATCTTCATAGTCAGTCCCATCATCACTTCCCTCCCCAAAAACTTGGAATAATTTCTACCTTGAGACATAGAGCTCGCTCTCTTCTTGATGACCCAAATGAACTTCAAAAAAAAATCAACTATCTCAAAACTACTTTCGTACTTAATGGATATTCTAAAAGAATTATTGAAAAATTCCTTCTTAATCCTCCTAGTCATCACACAGAAGAAATAAATACATTTAAAGGCAATATATCTATTCCTTACATAAGTTCAGTTTCACAAAAATTAGCCAAGGTTCTAAAAAAATACAATATCAGAACTTTGTTCACTCCACTTCCAAAAATCCGCTCCTTAATAAACCACCCAAAACTATGTCATCATCATCTTAAATTTCCTGGTGTGTACAAATTTTGGTGTGATTGTGATATTCCTTATTTTGGCTAGACAGACAAATCTATTGAATTACGCATGGAAAAACACATGAGGGGCATTGCTTACAAGAGACAGCGAGCCAGTGCCTTATCAAGCCATAACCTTTTCTCGGCTAATCCTAATGATGAAACCCCAAGTCATACAGTCCGCTTGGACAGATTTACCAACATTTTTCATTGCCATGATGAATTAGAGAAAAAAATCGTAGAATCTAGGGAAATCATCCTCAACCCTGAACATCTAAATAATAACTTAAGTTACAACCTCCCAGATAATCATTCAGCTGTAATCATGTACTGGCGTTCACGTGATGCTGCAAGCACGCACTCTCCTAACAATGCAACAAACGAAAGAACAGCTTTAAATACAACTGCAACGTTTTCATATTAATTATGTATAGAGACTCTCTATGTTGTTCATAGTTCTTTTTACCTTCAGTGTTTAGTGTTTTTTTCTTTTATAATGTCACCTGATGAAGGCTGTAATAAATCGAAACTAGTCGTGTTTTACTATTAAATCCCCCTTTTACCCAACTCTCGGTTTAAGTCATTCAACTCTTTTCACTATATATATATATATATATATATATATATATATATATGTTAAAGATACCAAGCAATTTTAAACCTGGTTTTACTCCATTTCCCAAGTAAGCAAACAGACTAAAAGTCAAGTTTGCGCCTGCAATTGATGCAAGTCTAACTGATCCCACAGGTAGTGCAGGAACAGGGCAACTCGTATATTTTTATCTTTTACCTTGGGTATATATTTATACCCAAGGTAAAAATATACTTTCTACATATATATATATATATATATATATAAAAGCACCTTGCAGCAACTTCTATAGGTAAAGTTGATAAGGCTCTGTATTACTAAAAACCTTGGTATTTCAGGGTCTAGCTACTCATTGAGGAGATCTCTAAAAAGGTTGAAACCGGTCTGGGTAGTGACCCCACCCATAATGTATAACAGTATACATCTCTGTGAGATGTGTTTTACATTATGGGAAATACTAAGAATAGTGATCAGAGCTCTATCCACCTTTACAACGAGTTGCCCTGGTGTTGCACTACCTTTAGATTTGAACTATGCTCAGGCGCAAACTTAACTGTTTTGTTTACTTGGGAGAAGGAGTAATAAAACCAAGTTTATAAAATTACTTGGTATCCTTTATATATATATATATATATATATATTCCACAAAAAAATTAATTACATAATTAAAATAAAATTTTAGAGTTATTTTAATACGACTAGTTAAAACTAACATAATTAATAATAAAAAATTGACTCTTTTTGCTAAATATAAAATAATTAAATCGAATTCAATCTAATTAAGGCTATTTTGTATAGTATTTTTTTATAATTTTTTTCTCCATTGAGGTAAACCTTATTGAGATGAAGCGTACATTTCTTTACGACATTAGTTAAAATATGATAAATCGAAACAACTTCATTCATAATCAAAGAATAAAACGTCTTAAACTGATTTTGCTATACTATAGTTAAGAGATTACAAGGAAATTATAATAAAGATATTTAATTTTTAAGTAAAGTATAATAAACATTTTACGATAATCGTAATAAATGTAATGTTATGGATATGGGAATGGTTATTCATGTCAGTTTTAAAAACAAAATTATTAGCAAGTCAAAATACCTTTCTATATTTCTTTTTCCTTCAGAAATTCTTTCCAGCTGGAAACCATTTTAATTCTCTTGAATTTTCATATTACATTAACGGACATAAGTTGTTTTATATACTGTACGTAATCCTTGAAAACAAAACACGCATATTATCCTTCTCCTCAACTTCACGAGTTTGACATTACTGAAAGGTCAGTGGAATGGAAAAAAGAAAATCGACAGAAATGCAATTGAATACAGCTTCGTCAAACTCGGTACAAAACAAGCAATCAAAAGGAACGACTAGTCCGAAACAATTTCATGTTTCAGTGTGTGTGTGTAGCGCGCGATGTTTTCCGTAGAGGATTAGACATACACCGATAAATAACAGTGTTAGTTCAAGAAATCCCTCCAGGTGGGCCGTGTTATTTTCCTGCTAACATTGCTGGCAAAAAAAAAAAAGTTAATAAATAAAGAAAGGCTTAGAAGAAAAGTGTTAGCCTGCCAACTCGCTGAAAAAAATAAATTAAAAAAAAAAACTGCAACAGTCCTTCATTTGGTGTGTTGTGCAATTCTTACAGATCAGATTATTGCTTTACATTCGAAAAAGAGCTTTAACCTTGAAATGAGAGAGGTTTTTTTTTTTTTTTTTTTTTTTTCCCTAGTGAGAGTATTTTCATTTCGGGCGGTGCAACTAGATCTCTGAGTGAAAACAAACTGCGATTTGATCTTGGATTCTAAATCCAAGTAAAATGCACTGAAATTACTTTTTGACATTATATTAATGAGAAAATATAAGTCAATGCCCTGTGATTCGAAACATTTTGATTTTCAAACTCTTTATTCTCTTCAATCCCGCTTCTTTCGGATTTTAGTTCCTCAGCATAAACACAAAAGCCATTGTTGTCAAGAATAATGTCGTGTTGTCGTGATCATACGGTACTTATACGAGGACCTTTCAATTAAAGCAGTGGACTCAATATTTTCTTTTAGTAATCCCTAAATATAATCACTCAGAGATCTTCTAGTTCCATCACAGTTAATTAATATCACTTTTTTTTAGATGAAGCAGGTAAAACAGTTACATAATAGCTATTGGAAATCTGTTGAACAATGTAATTTACAGAGGTGGCAACTAGGAGAAAAATGACTTAATTGGATTTAAAGCCTCAGTGAATTTAACAAACCGCTTTTAATAAGGCGATAGGTTTAAGGCACATCTTTACGATGCTGACATTTGCATTCAATAATAAAAAGTAATCGATTGGTAATTTACTTGCAATTAGCAAGCCTCCCCAACAGAAAATCGGCCAAGTAAACAAACAATACCTCTTGACGGATCTTTCTGATTTCCTGCGCACTGGTAACTGCGCATAAGCAGAACCTGTTGTTGGCAACGAACTATAGCAACAAGAAGCCACATTCCATTCAAATAAGTAAATGTTTTTCCATACGAATAAATATAATGTATTTAATGCATTATAAATATCTTATGTATATTATAAATATATATTATAAATATATTAATATATATTATGAATATATATTATGAATACATAAATATATATTATAAATATATATATGAATGAGAGCCTGTGTAGTTCAGTGGATGTGGAGCTTGCACACCATGGCGCTTGGCCGCACGAAGGAGGACTTGATTTCGAGTCTAGTCGGCGACTGCAGGAAATTTTTCTAAGCCTTTTCTCGACCGGTTCCCGAGTGTTCCCGAGTTAGTCGATCTCTGGCATGGACAAGTGCGTTTTTTCTCACAGAAAATCGGGTTTTTCGTCCCGTGAACTCAAGAAAATCGACAGCAGAAAACCCACATTATTTCAAACATTAAATACGAGTGTTAGGGTTAGGGACCACGAGATGGCGACACCTGTTGACCCGTTCCTCTTCACTGCGTACCACGTAATTATTGATAGCCTTGGGCCAGCTATCTCTGATTGGGTACCAGTGGAGATTGAACTGCCTACTTAGTCTCCAAAAGTTAGATAGGGCAAAAAACTGCCTTGCCTATTCCCTATATATACGGGAATAAAAAGGCATTAGCTGATTTTTTATTATAAATATATATATATTATGAATATATATTATATATATGAATATGAATATATATATATATGAATATGAATTATGACTATATAGATATATATCAATATTTATTATGACTATATATATATATATATATATATGAATATATATATATATATGAATATAAATTATGACTATATAGATATATATCAATATATATTATGACTATATAGATATATATATATATGAATATGTATGAATATATATATTACCATTATATATATATATATATATATATATGAAGATATATTATGACTATATATATGAATATATATTATGAATATATGAATATATATATGAATATATATTATGACTATATCTATTATGATTATATCAAATGACATGTTAAAACGTAAAAGGCTTACATCAAATTCTGCCTTTTTTTAAATTACAGAATTAATATTTTTTATTGGTGTCCACAATCTTCTTTAATTATACAATAGAATAAGCTTCTTCACCAAACTTTTTTGACCATCGACCCCTTCAAGAGTTTCTTGACTTTTTATCGACCCCTTTCATTTTACTAATACGTAATTTTAATATTAGGAAATATGTATGTTAATGAATTTCAGAACATTAACGCTCACTTGTATGTCGTGCGCAAAATTGAGACTGGGATCGAATACGTTTAAGTATAAGTAAATAAGCAACAGCGCGCGTGTTGTAATCTCGCTCCCGCTACGCCGACTAGGCGGGAACTACCAACATCCGTTTTTTGTTAAATACGTCATTTTTGCCTACTTGATTGGCTTCTGTAGCTATTTTTATGACCTTGCTCCATCGTACAAGTCCTATTCATGTCACTGTTCCCACGATTCACTCTTAATTGCGTTGTTATTCAGGATGGAGGTAATCCAAATTAACCGAAGTAAATATTACCCGTACAATGATGTCTTATACTTTTCTATCGACCCCTGAGTTTTCGAATAATCCCCAAACAATGTTAATTCGACCCCTGGGGGTCGATATCGACCACTGTTCTAACATATAAACAACTAATCAATTTCTAAATAAAATTACATTACCAGATATCTGTTATACAAATTCATTTTGATTTTTACTTTATCTTTCGAAATTCAAGTTAGGAAACTATTCTTCCATATGAGTAACCACGATTAGACTCGAGAAAATATTTGATTGGATTTTCAAGTGAATTAAATTACAGACAAATTCCACATAGTTATTATCTTATTGCGAATATTATTATTATTATTATTATTATTATTATTATGTGAAACCTCCAGGTAGTCCAAAGACTCGTCGAGGCAGAGTGTGTCAACAGCATCGGACGATATATTCCATCCAACTACTAACCGCACTCAAACTTGCTTAACTTTTTTTTCGTGAGCCATTAGTAGCAGAGGCTCTACTAATCGACTAACCTTTGCTGGCATATGCAATACAAACCACCAGACAAGCCTTGGTATATATTTGGATTTTACTAAATCTTGAAGAATAAATAAATTTTTCTGCAAGATTTGAAGAAGATTTCAACGCAACAAATAAATTCATTTTTAACTGCAGAATTCTTATACATATCATTTCCACAAATGATTGATAATAATATACCATCAATTTAAAATCTATTTACAATGGCTGTAGAGTTAATCACATTCAAATAAGAATAAGATAAATCTGTCAATTATAAAAATGACGTTTTCCTCCCTTTGTGTTTCTTTAATAACTCAATAGACAGAATTCAGTTTTAAGTGGTTTGTTTTTCATCAGCATGTATTAGTGTCATTAAATCTCAGTTATATCGATTCTCCTTGACTCGTGCAAAATGAGATGCGTAGGCGACAGGGAAAATAGCAAACGAATACTCTTTTCTCAGCTGTGTTTACGTCACAGCAAAAGGCACGTGTCAGATTGGGATAAAGGTAGTCGAATGTCAACAAAGTTGCATATGGTACTCTGTGAGATCAATGTTCGAATTTCTGTAAAGAGAGACTCATTTTTCATTCCTTAAAAATAAATTATATGTTTAATAAATATTTATTTGCATTGCATATTAACATGACACATACTGATCAATGAGTAAGAATGCAATTAAAACGTAAATTTCTTTCATGATCTTGGTTGGTTAAGCTAATTCTGTATCTATTTCTCAATCCAAATGTGATTGCTGATCAGTACCATTTTTTAATAACTCGATAGCAACAACAACGATCATAATATAATTGCATTTATTAATAAATTACGTTAAAATCAAGAAATAAATATAATAAATAAATAAATAAATAATTTTAGTGCAAGCACCTAATTTAGATATTCCAGATTTTAAAATAATAAAGGTATATGTATAGTTTTATTTGAATTTCAACAAAAAATAGATTTTAAAAACTATGACTCATCTTATCATTCAATTGTTTTTTGTTTCAAAGGAAAGTATACATAAGAAAAGTATACAAATGTTTAGCTTTAATCTAGAGGTAGATCTATAATAATACTATAGAGCTAGTGAATGACACTCCTAGAGGTTGAAAATGCTGCTGTTTTGTACAGTTTTATTTTCATTTGGCTGCATAATACGTGTCATATTTAAAGGGTGTACTTTTGCAGATGTCTGAATAAGCATGTTATGGCCCAGAAGTTCCAGATACACTGTCGTACACAGTTTTGTTTATATTCCGTTGCATGTAATGCCAATATATTATTTTATATATTCCGTTGCATGTAAAACAGAACGGTTGTAGTTCTACTGAAAAAGAAAAAAAAATTAAAAAAAGGAGAAGAAAAAAATAATTTCTTCTCATTGTAACAAAACACGAAGAAATAGATTAAATAGAACTCCGAATATGCATGCAGTTATTTAAAAAAACAAAACAAAATTCATTTATTTATAATTAAAAAACTCGAAATATTAATTTTATTTCTTCTGCTGAAATTGGATTAGTTCTTCAGCTTTTATAATTACTTCAACGATGGTTGTATATCTTGTTTTTTTTTCCTAAAAATTCTTCTTTTTCTAGAAATCATTTTTTTTTTTTTTTAAATAAGAAGATTAGGAGACAAAGATTGATTTGTGTTGTCGGGATAGAAAAGGTCAGTGACCAGAAACTTATTTTTTGAATTTGTTTTACACGAGCACTTTCCAGTAATAATCTCGTGCATTGTATTTGCACAATACGAAATAAATTCCAAATATATTTTCCCCTAGGAATTTCGAAAAAATAGTTAATTCATTTTTTAGAAAAAATTTTTAAAGGTCAATTTAAAAAGAAATGTATAAAAACTGCATATTGTCATTCTTTGTCGATTAGAAGGTGAAGAAGAAAGACAGATAAAAACACCCCTATATGAAAGATTTTTATGATATAAGCTAATAACAAATATGAAAAAAAAATTAATGCATATTCCAAAATTCTTAAATTATATTTTTCTCCCGGAATTTTTGGGATATTTCATGGTAACCATAGTACACCATCTTTGTTTCGAAATAGCATATTATAACTAAGCCGTATTAATAATAACTTACCGTATTAATAATAACTTACCAAATGGGGGGGATGAGATGAACACCTGATTCCCGGAAAAGTCCTTTTTAGGACTTCCAGGGTGACAAATGGCAATGCTATAGCCAATGAAGTTCTAACTGAGGCTCGGCTATTGCCGTTACCCAGCCATGACTAGAGCTTTTTAGCTCAATAACACTCTATCCATACAGATTTACTTCATTCAGATGACGGGATAAAGAGTCAAGGACTCAGTCCATCGCCCAGTTCTTTTAAGAACTTAAGAACTTACCAAATGGGCTCCTTACCCGTGTGGTTGCTGGGATAAGAGTACCGCAAATCCAAGCATCTCGTAAGAGGCGACTAAACGGACGCAGAGTTTCGAGAGCTTTGCTCTCTCTCAGGTTTCTTCCGGAATTTCGCTCCCGGTGAGGGGATCTTAGACTTCGGGAGGTTTGCTTGGGAGTGCATATATATTTTGAGTCTCTGGGGAGGGTGTCCTCCGGCACCGCCCGCTGAGGGGCTTTGTCGGTGGATGCTTTTCCCTGGAATATGAGCGGTTCTGCTCGGTGGTGGGGGAACCAACGCTGAGTTGGACGGTCTTTCGGCCACTATGGAGTGGTCCAGGGATCGTCCTAACTAATTTTTTTAATTGGCTTTACTTAAGCATCGCCAATGAAGTTCTAACTGAGGGTACAACAATACCTCGGCTATTGCTGTACCCTCCTGCCATGATCAGAGCTTTGATAGCTCAATAACACCTTTAATAACTTACCAGATGATTAATTAAATCTGGAATCAGTTATTTCCAGTGTCAAATTTGGTACAACAATCCTCAAGAGTGGGTGACCTTCTTTGTTTATCAATTTTATATTCTTCAAGGGTTGTTTAATAGCGTTCTATAGCGAAGAATATGCGCAAAAGCTATTTTTGAAGTGATTGAATGTATCATTTAAAATTGCAGATGAGATGTAATGTCCAGGCTTGCTATTATATCCTCTTCAAAAATAGGGATGTTTTTTTATTTTATCTATAAAATGTTTTGAGTTTTTAATATATGTATACGAGACGTGAATGTGTTGTTGTAAAATCTTCGCAATGTAAAATCAATGCACCCACTAACTCCGAGATTGTATGGCCTTCCAAAAATTCATAAAGAAGGTATACCATTACGTCCAATAGTTGATGGAATCTATTCTCCCACTTACCAACTGTCCAAGTATCTTGCGAAGATTTTACAACAACATATTCACGTCTCGGATACATATATTAAAAACTCAAAACATTTTATAGATAAAATAAAAAACATCCCTATTTTTGAAGAGGATATAATAGCAAGCCTGGACATTACATCTCTGTTTACTAACATTCCAGTGGTTGAAGTCATCAACATCTTAGAAAACTTGTTCGCAAGAAACATCACTACTTTGTTCAATCACTGTTGAACTTCTAACTATTTTATTTGGCAAAAAACAATCTACAAACAACTCACTGGATTAGCTATGGGTAGTCCCCTCTCACCTCCTTGTGCTGACTTATTCATGGAAGATCTAGAGAAAAAAATCTTAACCCAGATCATTCCAAAACCGAAAATTTGGTACAGATATGTAGATGACATCTTTATCATTTGGGATCAAACGAAAGAAGAACTAATGAATTACCTCAACCAAATCAATAGTTTCCACAATACCATCAAATTCACATTAGAAATGGAAAAAGATAAAAAACTGCCATTCCTTGACATTTTAATAAAGAAACAAACCAATAATAGTATCAACCTATCTGTATACAGAAAACCCTACAAATACTGGACGTTACCTCCATTTCAACTCAGCTCATCACATAACTCAGAAACTTAGCATTATCCATAGTCTCAAGAAAAGAGCTATACAATATACGACAGACAAGGATGACCTACTAACGAAATTAACCACAATATCCAGAGAAAGAACACGACAGTGTTTTCTTAGTTCATTTTTGCATACTGTTTTGATAGATCTGTTTCGAGATTTAAGTTATTATATAGTAGTGGTGTAAAATCGATACTATTTATTTTTGTTTGGTTTTGTTTTTATATATCTACACACACACACACACACACACACATATATATATATTTGTGTATTTGAAAGTGTAGTAAATTGTGTAGTTGAAGTTTTTTTGAAGTGGGATAGAAGCCAACTGTTGAAATGAAAGTGATAGATCTTAAAATGATTATTACGGAAAGTAAGTTTTATGAAGAAGAATTTGTTAAAGGGATGTTGGAGATGATTATTAGTACCAGACTTGAGGAAGAACTGATGAAGAAAGAAGAATTAGAAGCTCAACGGCGGAAGGAAGAACTAGAAGCCCAAAGTCGGAAAGATGAATTGGGAGCCCAACAGAAAAGAGAACAAATGGAGTTCGAGTTGAAGAAACTGGAAATTGAAGCGCGTGTTCAACCAACCTCAACTCCAGTATCCAATGACAATAAACCATATTGTCTTGAGCTAATTAAGCTAATGCCTAGGTTTAGATTACAAGAGGATGACATTGTGATATACCTACCCCTGTTTGAAAGACAAGCTAAGAGAACCAAAATAGATGTTAAAGACTGGATATCATGTTTCTTGACTTTGTTACCATTTGAGATTGTCCAATTAATTGGTAGAGAGTCATTTAGACTCTCTACTAAAGAGATTTAGACTGAATCCTGAACGTTTCAGAAAAAAGTTTGTGATGCACCAAAAGGTGGCTGAAAAATCTTGAAGGGATTTCTGTTATGAAATAACTAATTATTTCGAAGAGTGGATTGGTGGCCTTGATATCAAGGATTTTGAAGGGTTAAAAGATCTAATTATTACGGATCAACTGAAGAAGAAAGTACCACATGAAGTGAGAGAACATCTCTTAGACAACTGGGCAAAATTCGTTTCTCCAACCAAGTTAGCTGACAGATTGGACGAATCCGACAGTGTTCGTAGTACTTCAAGGAAGCCCATTGCAGCTATTCCGAAGGACAAGGTTACTGAAAAGTTTAGACCTTATACTCCACCTGCTGAGCGAACATTCAAGAATAAGTTATTATCTCCCTCTCAAAGTCCACCGAGATGGTACCAGCCGCGGCGAAATGATGATTCATACAAGCCTCACTACAAACCACTTGTTTTACTTGTAGAAGGGAAGGCCATATCGCCATGTTTTGTATGAAAAATAGTCATTCAAAAGGTACTCCTGCTATAGCACACAGTAACCTAGTTCCAACGTCTACCACTGGGGATGACGATAAATCAGGTGTGTTGACTGCCAAAATTTCCATTCCAATAGCCAAATCAGTGGATATTGATCGAAACGTAGATGATTTGAAGGTCGTCAAAGTCAAATGTGAAAGTAGGGTTTTAAATGGAATAATAGATACGGGAGCGCAAATATCTGTAGTGCGCGAAGATTTAGTGGCAGATACGCCCCATGATGGATAAAGTAAGATAGAAATATCTTCTGCTTTCGGAGAAAATGAAATAACACCCTTAAGGATTTTTGAAATGAAAATTGATGATAATTTACATGGTAATGTTCCAGTCACCTGTGCCGTCTCAAGAAGACTGGTTACCGATCTGCTACTGAGCTCCTCTGCCTATGAAATGCTGGTCGAAAGCGTCGAGCTACATGAGAGTAGTCATCATTGGGAGACACCAGTTCTGAAATCAAAAGATTTAAGTGGTAAACGGTCAGAAGATGATGAAGACGAAGACATGCCTTCGAAAATAACCAGTACAGCATTGGCAGTAAGTACGATAGAGTCCCCACCAGGTGCAGAAAATGAGCGTATACCAGAAAAAACAAAATTCGAATTCGGCAAACTTCAATAGGATGATGAGACACTCCGAAGGTGTTTTGAATGGGCAAAAAGGCAGAAAAATGCCTATGCGTTTGACAATGGGGTTCTGCTTCATAACGAACATATCTGTGGCGAGAATATTAGACAAGTAGTGCTACCGTGTGTGAAACGAGAAAATGTCTTAAAGATGGCACATGAAATCCCTCTTGCTGGCCATCTCGGCGAAAAGAAAACCCGTCAGCAAATCAAGTACTCATTCTTTTGGCCTACCATTAAACAAGATGTGAAAAAATATTGCGAAAGCTGCAAGGAATGTCAAATGAGAAGGACTGCTACATATAGAGATAGAATCCCCATACGACCTATCGTCAGACCAGAAACTCCGTTTGAGGTATGGAGCGTGGATTGTATCGGACCGTTAGAACCTCCATCGGGAAGAGGACACCGATTCATAATATGTGCTGTTCATTTATGCACCAGATGGGTCGAAGCCATACCTGTCAAGGAAATAAGTGCTAAAACTACATGTAACGTTCTAATGAGGATTTTTACTCAGACGGGATTTCCTAAAATGGTCTGTACCGACCAAGGTACGAATTTTACATCTAAACTCACTCAAGCTTTTAAAGATCTGCTAGGCATAGCTCCACGGTTTTCCACTCCGGGACATCCTGAGAGTATGGCGCTGTTGAACGTTGGAACAGAACTTTAAAAGAGATGATAAATAAGAATATACAGGAACATGGAAGAAACTGGGATTTACATCTTCCCTATCTTCTATTCGCATGCCAAGAAGTACCACATAGCACTACTGGGTTATCACCTTTCCAGTTGGTATATGGAAGACTACCTCCAAGCCCCTTATCTTTATTAAAGGAAATTTGGACTGGTGGACGAGGCATCCCAACCGCTGCCTCTCGCTCGATTGAAAATTATTTACAAGAGCTTCTTGAAAATCTAAGAAAAGCTCATGAAATTGCATCCGAGAATGCCAAAGGGTCTCAAGAACAATACTCCTCCAGATATAATCTTCGTTCCAAAGAAAAATCCTTCATTGTTGGTAAAAAGGTTTAAAACCTTTTGTTACCTTCATCCTCTCATAAGCTTCTAAATACTTGGACAGGACCTGCTACAGTCGTCCAACTTACTAGACCACATTCTACGAAAGTTGAGATGAAGGATGGAAGTATCAGGGAGCTCCACATAAATAAGCTTCGACCATATATTCAAAGAATTAATCATGTCGGTCTAGTTTTCGAGCTAGATGAAGA
>NW_028328191.1:0-106934 GCF_054136105.1 Typopeltis vanoorti
TACAGGCTATCATTGGTGTTCCCTCAATCCCACTCAAGCACACACACACACAATCTTGTTTCCATATACATAACTCTTCCAAATATTTTGATCTGTCTAAAATTTTAAGATCTTAAAGTTGATTACTTTTTTATAATTAAATGTTATCTTTATTACAAAGTTTTTGGCTATTGGAATTTTTAGTGTAGAGTCAAGAGATGGCATCAGCATTTAGAGATTAAAATGAGTTCTTTTTTGAATGAAAAACCAAATGGCATTTTTTTAAAAAAATGAACAGAGATTAAAATGGATTACAAGAACTTTCATATGTAGTCTAGAAAAAATTCTAATGATAATTTAGATTAATATATTTTCTCTCCATAATGGCTCTTCTTGGAAATAACGAACTAATGAATGCAAATAGATATTCCAAAATAGTTGAATTATAACCATATATTCACAGCACAACACGTGCACAAACACAAGGCCTGAAAGAACGAATTTGCTGTAAATAACCCGAAAATGCAGTTGACTTTTATTCCTTATAGGTTTCTGTCTGTTTCGTAATATCATTTGCAGTGTGGCTCATGGCTATGTTTTTCCCACAGTAGTGTATGTTCTCTAAGTAAAGTCACTGCTTGTAACTGCTATCCTCTTCTGTTAATTTTCACAATGTAGTGCGACACTTTCCATAAGACATGATAATTTGCACTCGTTTTATATTTACATTTCTAAAATAATTAACTATTTCTTTTGGATATTTTAATCTGTTGGACATATCTAACATAGAAATAGAAGTATCACTATTTAATTCAATTTGTACTTTATCCATTAAAAACCCATAATGATGTTATTTGGTAGGTTCCTTATAGGTTTCTGTCCAAAGTGGCAGCATGGAGTTGAAGTGGAAATGCGTTTCTGTTGTAGGTATGTGTGACTTCCTGTTTTTTGGAATTCTGTGTGATAATTAAAATATGGAATTCTGACAAGTGAAATGAGGTTTTTTTACTTTACAGGATACACAAAACAGCACAACACACACACACACACACACACACATACACAAATGGCGAAAGAACGATTTGCCGTAAATAACCTGAAAATGCAGTCCACTCTTGTTCCTTAGCACAAAATCTTTGGTCATGTTTCCAATAACATTTAAAAGTACATGGTTCTGCCTATAAAATCGTTAATGTTTTTGATTTTTCTCTTGCTTCGGTGAGCAATATTTGATATTTGCATATTGATTCTATCATCCAATTTCTTACTTTGTCCAGAGATAGTGAACCAATTACCCATTTCAGCTGATGGTTATATTTTATTAACCAAGAATTCTGTTTTTTAACTCTTTCAGGTAATTTTTTCCAACTACATGGTGATTTTGTCATTGGATATCTTACAATAATTCATCAGGAATACAAATTTCTTTAGGAAATAAAGTTGAGCCCTTATCCAAAAGAAACTGAACATCAATAACACCAGCGATATCTGAAAACTTCGTATTTTTTCCCCCACTGTAGATTTTTCATTTTCTTTTTTCTTCGCTTTTAAAATTCAAAATATTCTTTTCAAAATCTAGTTATTATGTATCCTTCGTTGGCATACACAAACTGCTTTTACTTGCAAAACTGTGATGAACTGGTTGTCCTTCTCAGACTGTTAATTTTACCTTTGATTCCTTGTGATTCAAACCTACTTCTGTAACTGAAATGTATTTTATTTTTTCTTTAGCATCAGTAAGTTTAAACAAAGGAAATGAGACAAACAAAGTTTGGAACTCTGTCTGTTAGCGATTTCTTATTAGAAACTTCTTTTCCCAGCACAAATAAATATTATTTCAAATGAATATTAGCTTATGTAGTATACTTTGTTAATTTCTATGTTACAAAGTGACAAATATTTAAAACTTTAGACTATAGTGAGATGTTTAGTTGAGTGTAAAACTCAACATGTCCAATAATAACTCTTATCCTCCCTTTTGAGTTTATGCGTGCTCCTTCTGTGACACCAACATTCTATTTGAGAATATCAGTTTGGGTTTTCGAGTAAGTGAACGAAATATTTACAGATAACTCAGACAATGTATTGACATTGTCAATATATTGTCTGAGGTAGCATTAGACAATTTTCTAAAATAATTAATTACAAGATATCAGTTTTCCCCTCCCCCAGCATTAATTTCAAAGTAGTGATTTTTTTACAATAATTAAAGAGAATTGCATTAAGGTATAAAGTTATGGATTTATTCTTTTCAAAATATTTCAACTTCTAAACAGAATAACTTAGTAAAAACTTCATGGAAAACACAACAAATACACATCTTTGTTCATTTAAGTTTACAAATGCATATTTTATTTTGGTGAAATATTGTTTACAAGTATATTCACTGAGAAAAATTCAAAACATGTAATTACCTAAAAATATTTCACAATATTTAGTTTACACTAGTAACATTTTCCAAGCAGTTCAATAAAGAAAATGTTCATTACTCACTGTTATTTGATTACATTACATCAGAATAGTTGGTCATGCAAAAGAGTCTTAAGATAGGATACTATAGGAAGAACATCTCCATACATTTGATATTGCATCAGTCTGGAAATGATACCATACCTCCCTAAACTTTCCGTGTATTTTTTTGTCCCCCGATATACACAAGCAGTTTTTGTATATTGTTCGTAAATGTCCCAAAATAAAGAATCTTTATCGAATTGAATAGAATCTTGAAGGTCTAATTTTACCATTGATGAATTTAGATGGTTAGCGATAATTCTTCCCATGACACGAATTGGTGGTAATTCAGTTTCCAAAAATAGTAAATGATTATCAATGTCGTACATTTTTGGTGAAAATCTCTCAGCTTCTTCACAACTAATAGAGGAAACTTTACTTCCACCAGCTACTGTATCATTGACCATTAGTTCCCCATCTTGGCATTTGAGAATATAACAGTCTCCGATGTCCATTTCGTAGTCAACTCTTCTTTGCAAGTAGGCGAGGATATCAGACCACCTCCTTAATAACTTTTCCCACGTGGTCCTGGACAAAAACATCACAATGTACATATGTTCTAAAATAATAATCAGTTTCCATCCTTTTAGAGCTATGTGAAGAGTTTTGACTCATGATATTTTCCTGAAGAAAGAAAATTTCAAAGACTTTTTGTGGTTCACTCATTATTTTACTTTACTTTACTGGACACAAAATGACACAAAACAATATGATAGCTGCACTGGATGAACGAACTGCAGTAACTGAAAATTCACTCAACTCGATTGTTTTTTCTTATAGTACTGTTTATTCTGACCATTTCTTCAAAATTTAAATTTCACGCAGATGACTCATGGACATTTATTGCATGATGGTGTATATAATGTTCATATGATTTTTATCTTACTTTGTGACAGCATGGGGAAAACCGTATCTCTGTGGCTGAATGGTATTCTCTATTATTTATACTTATTATGTTAAGTATTTTTATCCTCAAACAGCGTTTTTTGTTGTAAGAGCATGTGACTAGTTCTGTGATTCATATGTCGAAATTGTTGGAATGAAAAAAAATATATATATAGCAATAGGTGTTGGAGGTGAAGGTGTAGTCGAGAGGGCAACAGTGGTCTTCCCTTCAATGCTTCCCTTCTCCCCAACTCCCTTCTCCTCCAGAAGATGTCCACTCATCCAAGAGGAGATGAGTGAGCTCGCTCATCTCCCCTCAAAAAAAAAAAAGCGTTTTTTTTTTGCTCCGAAGTTATCAGTATCAGTTTAAGGTGACATCACTAAAAGATATCCGCAAATGGCGAGATCGCTTATCTCCCCTTGGATGAGCGGACATCTTCTGTAGGAGAGGGGGGGGAGCATTGTAGGGAAGACCACTGTCGCCCTCTTGACTACCCTTTCACCTCCATCAGCTATTGCTATATTTTTTTTTCCATCTCAACAATTTTGGACATATGAATTACTTTGATGTTTAGTTGTGTTCCATTCGAACTTATGTATTCCTATCCCTAACTGTTTTTCTACTCACAGACAAATGTTTAATGCGCTGGATAATTTTTACCTTTTATGAAGGTTGTCAAACAGAAAGGAGCACATCCTAGCCATGATTCTTTAATATATTCCCCATCACTGAGTGGTTTTTCATGTTGGGCAACAATTTTTGAAACCTAAAAACCAGCAGCAACTAAGTTAGAACTAGGCCTACCCGATATAAATTTCATCAAAGTAATGGATGTTTTTTTTTTTTTTTGCTCAGTTAACGAGAAATTAATTCTCTTGGTTCTTACTCGCTTTTATTGCTTAATTTCTTATGAACAGTTTCAAAATGTCTCTTTAAGAAGAAGTCCTACAAACAACTGATTCGGAACATAACATGCATAATGCTTTATTATCTTTCTTAATCATACCAAATTTTACAGTTCAGTATTCTTTAAATTCTCTAATATCCTCTTCGTTTGAATGTCTGTGTTTATTTGCTGCTGGTTTTTCTGTACAATCTGTAAAGGGCAGGAAGCAAATAAAAATATTTATATATAGCGCAAAAGTATGAATAGAAAAATGGAGGAAGAAAGAAAGGAAGTCAAGAAGGGAATAAAGAAAAAGGCAAAAGGAAAAAAGTAAATTAGAAATGAATGACCAAACTCGTACATCCACGAGGTACAAACAAAAAATAATTGTTTTCTTCATACAGCTTCCACCTTTAATGAAAATCTGATCATGGGATGCAATAATGCATATGGACACTGACAAAAATTAAAATTTGGACTTAGAAAATCTCATCATAATCACTCTCTGCATACACGTGCCAAGTTAAAGCAAACCAAAAATTAGTACAATTATAAGCCTACCTACATCTGCACACATGCAAATGAAAGAGAAGAATACGCAAGCCATCTAATCGCGTGCAGATAATACTTCATAATCCTGAATATTGATAATACATTTCACATAGCTTTAACAATAACTTATGTTTATGGCAATGCAAAGAAAATATGCATTTAAATCTAATAAAATAGACATATTAATTGACGATAAATACTTCCAGTGCATATTTTAATGACTTACGATTTAATTAAATCTAAATCCACATATATGCATACTTTATAAAACCGATAAATACTTTACGAAACACGAAAAAATATATAAAATGATGGTAAAGGAGTCAGGCCACATCTGGTTGCCTGGCGAATGATGCAACAACTGAACGGGACAAAACTTGTACGTAAGTAAATCGCGGAGATAATGGTTTGGAAATAGGATGACTGTTTCGTTTTCTTTATTACTTATTATTAATAAAACAGTTGATAGTGTTTGTTTCTTATTGCATTTTTATTTGGTATCGCTCTACTTCATAAAATTGTATTCTATTAAGTTAAGATATGCAACTCAGTGCAGATTTTGTATATGTATTTATTTATTTAATTTTTTTTTTTAAGGTGCCCTGAGTTGCGTGCCAAAAATAAGTCGTTGGCGTGCCACGTTTGGCAAGCATGCCAAGGGGACCTCACCCCCTGTTATAGGTGATACCAGTCTTCATCAAACAAACCGGAATTCAAGTTTTAAATCTTCAGTCGCATGTACCATAGATTAGGCAGGTTACTGTATTAGCACATGATTTAGACACTGTTTTTAGTTGTGGGAGCTGGTAGGAATTCCACATCTAGTGCTGTTGCTATTATTTTTATTTGCCACCGATAGCGACGTGGAATAGCTGACATTTTTTTATTTTCTTTTGATTAATTGGATGTTGTGTACAGCCTTTATAATTTGCTGGTGTGGTACGAGTATATTTACAGGAGGCCGTCGGGAGCTTTTCGCTATACTTGACACAACAGAACTCTGCCATACAACGTGTAACGTATTTTCGGCAATGATGACGCGTTCCTTCGTAGAGATTCGGTTTCGACCACCAGATCACAACCGTTTTGATATCAAAAATGCTACGCATGTGCTTGATTAAAAACTCTTAAGAGTGAAAGGATGGTAAGGTATCACAAATCGTCTAAAGGTTTTGTAAGATCACCATAGTGGTCATAGACTCCGTGTGAATTCGAACATGCTCATCGGTATTTTTAGCATCGAATCTAATTTGTTTACTTCTCATAGCACAAGCTATTGCAAACCACTGCTCCTCTGCTCGGAAAACGATTGGTGGAATGCGCTCTGTAACATTATTGGCAGATGTATCAATGGGTGCAAGAGGTCCAGTGTTATCAGAGTCCTTTCGTCTATTTTTCCTAATAACTGTCTGAAATGTTTCAGGAACAACAAAACATCCGCGATTCCACATCGCTATCGGTGCCAAATAAAAATAATACCAAGGTAAGGAGGTTGGGTCTTGTTCGATTATCTGTGTCTGACTGAAATGAATATTAGCAAGATTGAAACCTATCAGTGAGACTAATAGCCATTAAAAAATGGCTATCAGTCTTAACAGTCATAACGGCCATTTCCCTTCAGTGTAGGCTATCCACTAGGTTCCGGTAAACTGCTGCTGCTGCTGGAATGAGTTTCCATTCTTCCTGTAGTATGGCAAAACAGCTGACGAGTGTTAGTTGGAGGAGTAGATTTGGCATGCAACCTTCGCTTCAGCTCATTCCAAAGTAGTTCAGTAGAGTTGATGTCGGACCTTGCTTTGCGAGCATGTACGTAATCGTGCTGATAGAGAACACGGCCTATTCTAAATTGCCATACTATGGGAAAAACTGAATTGTCCAAAATATCAAGGTAGGTATCAGAGTGTAAACATCTAGACACAGATACCTATGGGTCCTTTCCAAACCAGCAAAATTAGCCCCGGACCATTACGTTACCTCTTCCAAATTTTACGGCTGATACAAAACATTCCAGTAAGTACCATTCACCAGACATCCACCATGTCTATCAGATTACTAGATCGTATACCGCGATTTATTGCTTTCAGGACCCTATTCTACAGTTCAATGCCCGCCGTCGTCTGGAATAGTGTTGTTTGCACTATTTTAGACGACGCCGGACATTGACAGGTGCAATCAAAGGCTTGTCAGCCACAGCATGACCATGAAACCCAAGGTCAAATACCACCCCTCAAATATTTCTGTCACTGTCATCCGTTTCTGAGTTCATGCGGAAGTCGTGATGGTCGCTAAAGCTGACTGACGATTTACTCTGACAACAGGCTTAAGAGTTAGACGGTCCCGATTTGTCAGCTACTTGTGCCTACAAGTTCGAATGAGGAGTTTACTGGTTCCATCAGGTTTCTGCTTCACGATAACCTTGCTGACAGCAGATCGTGACAGAAATTTCTCGGACCGAATTTGTTGCCTCCGACTATCATACCACGTTTAAACAGACTCACCTCTTTTGGCCCACTCCCTAAATAAATCTCATACATTACATTCGCTATCTCGTCAACAAGGCAGGAGAATTATAATACAGAATGAAATTATTTAATTGATTAAAAAAAATAGTATTTTCATAAAATTTTTTTGAATATATTCCATAAGAGAAACATTTCCCTCTCGCGCATCTAAGATTAATTTCAAGAATAAATAGGAAAATAACAAAAAAAAAAAAAAAACATTATTTGCAAATACACTCTCGGAGTCTCAAATTTACCATTTTCTCAATTTATTTTCTTTCCTTAAACTGGAAGAAAGAAATAGTCTTGTCTCACCCCAACAGACTTTAGTATATCAGAAAACTTACTCGGCTATTACTTGAAATAAACTGCTGTGAATGAGAAATTTCTTATATGAAATCAATTCCTATTCTTCTGCCAGAATGCAGTTGTTTTCATGTCTCTAATGTTAGAAGAAAACACAAAAATAGTTTTCTGTCTTGCAGCATAAAAAATATTCTGGCTTTTAATTTCGTCTACTGAATTTAGCAAACACGTGGTAAATGAAAAGTGGACCAAACCTACTGTAGAAATTCACTCCTTGCTGACTGTGCTACTGTTTTTCCTTTTAAAAGAAACTTTTAGATTTTTATTTTTTTAGATTTTTATATCGTTAATGTCACTACGTTTCGACTCTTATAACATTGATTTGAGATGTTTTGATATTTTTGACCCCCTAACGTATCAGTCTTCGTGTTCTTTATATATAAGTTTGTAATTTTAAAAATTTGGTATCGTTGTTAAAACAGAATTATATCGATTATAAATTTCGGATATCAAAATTATTTTGTTGATAAGTATACAATCTTTCATTTCTTATAGGAATTGCAGATTTCCTTTTTTTTAAATTAAAAATATATTCTTCCCGTTCTCGGATTGTGTATCAATAAGAGAACACAAAAAAAATTGAATTAAATGTTTGTTTGGTTTTTATTTGGCTAGATTGGTGAAACAAAAACGCTTTTCATATTCCCTGTTATCTGTAAAGAAAATGTATGGATTGGTAATATAGGGCTATATGCTCTGATCACGGCAGGAGGGTAACAGCAATAGCAGAGCCTCAGTAAAACTTCATTGGCTACAGCACTGCCATCCATTACCCTCCCTGGGTACCCATTTTAGTCGCCTAGTACGACCTGCCTGGGCTGATATTAAAGTAAAGCCGTCTCTAAAAATTAGAACGATCCCTAGACCACTCCATAGTGGCCGAAAGACTGTCCAACTCGGCGTTGGTTCCACTCAGTGACGGGCCCCCACACCACCAAGCAGAACGGCTCATATTCCAGGGAGAAGCATCCACCGACACAACCACTCACGGAGACTCAAAATGCTCTTTCAGGGCAAACCGCCCGAAATCTAAGCCCCCTCTCACCGCATATGTTACGATGGCGCTATTCTTATCTTCTTATCCCGGCTACCACACCGAGTTGAATTACATGTCCTTATAGTCCTTATAAGGACTGGTTTAAAGGGGCGAAGCAAGAATGCTTTTCATATTCCCCGTTATCTGTAGAGGACTGTGTAGGGATAAGGTGTTATTGAGCTATTAAAGCTCTGATCATGGCAGGAGGGTAACAGCAATAGCCGAGCCTCAGTTGGCTACATTCATTGGCTACAGCATTGCCATCCATTATCCTCCAAGGGTATTAATCAACACATAGTTGCATGCATTTTTTTATTATTAGATAAAAAAAAATACAAAAGAACTCTTGAATTATATATATGAGCAATTCCTTATAAGGACTGGCTTAATGGGGCGAAGCAAGAATGCTTTTCATATTCCCCGTTATCTGTAGAGGACTGTGTAGGGATAAGGTGTTATTGAGCAATTAAAGCTCTGATCTTGGCAGGAGGGTAACAGCAATAGCTCAGCCTCAGTTAGAACTTCATTGGCTACAGCATTGCGATCCATTACCCTCCAAGGGTATTGGATTGAATGAATCAATCACCGTGCACCTCCTTTTCATATATGTAGTTGTCATAGCATTACTTACATAATTTTATACGTTAAACAAAATAATGTTTGAGATTTCTTTAAAAAACACTTAAAATTTTAAAAATCTTCAAACGTTATTATTTCATGCAAGTTTATCATTAATAACTAAATACTTTTTATTAAAAGAAATCCTTTTTAAACTATGGCATGATTGAATAATATACGGCTTAATTTAAAGTTGGATTAGCATGCGCTCGTGTTGAAATAATTTTTGAGTTTGATCTCCTCCGATATTCCAGGAAATAAGATATATTGACAGACCAAACCTTTTATTATCATCCACTAATTAATTATTTACTAAACAGTTGTTTATCCATTAATCACTAAAGCTGCCAGCTGAAAAGAAGTGATGCGAAACTGCATTAGTATTTGGAAAGGAGAGAGTTCACATTCATGTATGTTATTAACGGGAGAGTTTATACGTCGTAGTCTCTCTTCCGTTTCTCAATGCGATCCGCTGGAGAGTAACGTACCTGAATCTATAATGCTTACAGCCTTATATTTATCAACATTGATAAATGTTAATAAATATAACGTCATGCACTTTGACGTTGTTAGATAGCCAATATCGCATTTTCAACTAATCAGTCTAGAGATTTTGGAGTTTTAATAGACAGGACGTTCAGTTTCAAGGTTCATATAGCAAAAATTGTAAATACACTTCAGAGAATAATTGCAATGCTGAAATGAATTTTAAGATGTCAAGATGATTAAGTCATTTTTCCCTCTTTACCAGGCATTGTTACGACCTCACTTGGACTATTGCGAGCAGGTCTGATCTCCTGGTTTCCGTTGTGATTCCAACACAGTGGAGAGATAGTGCAGAGGAGAGTGTTAAAAATTATACCAGGATTGTGAAAAAATATCAGGACTATGAAATTTGATTTTGCGAAAATAATTTTTAGAAAAATTTTAATAAAATTGTTATGCTAAAATCTTTTTGGAAAGATTTTTCTAAATAAATAAATGTATTAACTTACAATATTCCACAACCAATAAGTATTATGAAAGTCGGATAATAATACAATTCCTGCTTATGGAAAATTTGTAGAATATCTCGGTTTGAGTTAAGCGCGCATGTGGTGTTAAAGAAGAAAAGTTAAAAAACAGTGCAACTCTAACTCAAATTAAACCAACGAAACTTCGAGTTTTGGGCTAATAATTATACTGTATGAAACTGCTTTAACATCAACTCTAGAATTTCCAATTTCAATATTTTTATCTTACCTTCGCGAATTCAACGAAAAATAACAACATTATCCGCTCCTACAGCTACGCATACTACGATCACATTACACATTTAACAAATTTATAATTTTCAAGTTATATTTTATAATTAATTAAAAATAAATTTTAATAATTAAAAATAATAAATGAAATATTAATAGTTCTTTTTGAATAAAAAATAAATAAATTATATTAAAGTCTATTTTTAAATTAAGAAACTTTTCAATAATCGTATATTATACACCGTATTGTGAAATAAATAAATTTTATATATATAGTGATTAGATGAATTATTTGAGCAATTGGGATTTCATTCAATCCAATACCTTTGGAGGGTAATGGATGGCAATGCTATAGCCAATGAAGTTCTAACTGAGGTTCGGCTATTGTTGTTACCCTCCTGCCATGATCAGAGCTTTAATTGCTCAATAACACCTTATCCCTACACTGTCCTCTACAGATAACGGGGAATATGAAAAGCATTCTTGCTTCGTCCCTTTAAGCCAGTCCTTATTATATATTATATAAGGACTATAAGAATTTGAGCAATTAGAGTTAGAAAACATGAAAAAAGTCCTTTTTAGGACTTCGAGGGTAATAAATGGCAATGCTGTAGCCAATGAAGTTTTAACAGAGGCTCGGCCATTGCCGTTACCCAGCCATGACTAGAGCTTTTTAGCTCAATAACACTCCATCCACACAGATTTTCTTCATTCAGATGACGGGATAAAGAGTCAAGGACTCAGTCCATCGCCCAGTTCTTTTAAGAACTTTAAGATTTGAGCAATTATGAATTAGTTGTTGATGTTAAGTACAGATTCAATTTATTCGCAAAACCATTCTTTATATTTCCAGACGTTCATCTTTTCTCTCTAATTTGACTACCGTGCGCGTGGAGACTTGATGATGTGACAATCTTGATTTCGACCAAACGCTCATGCTATTCAGAAAACAAGTCTTGCAAAAACATGGCTGCGTACATTCATCTTACAAAGTCATTCCTATAACTAAAATCAGTGTCTAAATCTTATATTAATGCAGTAATTTACATTATCTATGGGATAATGTAAATTATCCCATAGATAATGTAAATATATATGGGATATCCATACAGATAAATATAATGTATTTAATGCATTATAAATATCTTATGTATATTATAAATATATATTATAAATATATTAATATATATTATGAATATATATTATGAATACATAAATATATATTATAAATATATATATGAATGAGAGCCTGTGTAGTTCAGTGGATGTGGAGCTTGCATACCATGGCGCTTGGCCGCACGAAGGAGGACTTGATTTCGAGTCTAGTCGGCGACTGGACTCGAAATCAAGTCCTCGAAATCAACGCAATCATTAAATTGTCATACAATTGACCATTTAAAATTTCATTTCCGGTTTGCTTGATCAAGATTGGAATCGAATCATAAAAATAAGCATCCACAACAATCCTACAGCAAAATTCGCTTTCATTTAGTTAGTAGAGAGCACTTTATTTTGGATATGTTGTTAGATAATTAAATATACTCGTAAAATTAATTTAGATTGTGAAGTGTTTTATATTATGTAAATGAATTTTAAAAGTTATGAAATATTGATTTAGAAAGTATTATTTTTAAAAAATATATAAAATTCTATTTTTAAATATGTGTTAATTTTTAAATTCCTTTTATAAACTATATTTACATTAATACACCATAAATGATAATAAATAAAATTATTATATATAATGAAAACAAAAAAAAGTAAAGAAAACGAGAGAAAATTAAACTCATTTTTAGGAATTCCAGGGTAACAAATGGCAACGCTGTAGCCAATGAAGTTTTAACTGAGACTCGGCTATTGCCGTTACCCAGCCATGACTAGAGCTTTTTAGCTCAATAACACTCCATCCACACAGATGCTCTTCATTCAGATGACGGGATAAAGAGTCAAGGACTCAGTCCATCGCCCAGTTCTTATAAGAACTATATAAGAACTATAAGTAATGAAAACAAAAGAAAGTAGTTGGTAGGGGTGGAATCAATCGACCGTGAGATGCGGTGACTTATTCAATCCAATACCCTTGGAGGGTAATGGATGGCAATGCTGTAGCCAATGAAGTTCGAACTGAGGCTTGGCTATTGCTGTTACCCTCCTGCCATGATCAGAGCTTTAATAGCTCAATAACACCTTATCCCTACACTGTCCTCTTCAGATAACGGGGAATATGAAAAGCATTCTTGCTTCGCCCCTTTAAGCCAGTCCATATAAGGATAAGTAGTTGGTACGTTTTAATGAAACTATCCTATGATTAATCCGTCTTTCTTGATTGTTTAAATACGTGGAACATTTTATTTTAAAGTCACTTCAGTAATCTGTGGTTTCACGCCTTGTGATAAACGCTTATTTCATCATCTGAAGACATCACAAACAGTGATACCGACGGAGAATTTATACGCCAACCGCTCCACCAACCAGATCAACACTGAAGATTTTCGTTTTGTGAAGCATTTAGAATGATTTCATCTAGTCTTTTAGTAGAATAGCAGACCCGGGCACGCTAAATGTCACCTGCCTCCCAGTAAAACTCGGTACAGCACTGTCAGGCAAAGCCAATGCAGAGATCAAATTATCTTTACTGGTGAAAATCTTCACCTCCGTTTTATTGAAATTCCTGTCCTCCACTTTCGAAGTCCTTAGAATATAAAAGCATTTGAGAGGGAAAAAAAAACTGATCTTACCGCAAATGGTTTGATGAATTCATGATCCAACATGATCATGGTTATCAATAGTAAAAAACTCGCCTCCTATCAAAAATACGCAACTTTCTGCTCAGCTGAGTTTATATCTCTCTTTCTCATCCGGATGGCAAGATGTTGTTGTGCACCATAAAATCTAAACTGTTTTCATGTCTGTCTGAAATTTGACGGTCCATTATCTGAGTGTAGGTTTCCACGACCAGGCCATTTGTTACTTACATAGCTAAGATGTGAATACCGTAATTTTACATTTCTTCAATGACACCTTGGAGAGATTACGCTTTCAACAAAGTTTTACATTTCAAGTTCCAACTCGAAATCCAAAATTACCTCCACACCATACAGAATGAAATTTCTGCTGTGTCTATACGTCATCACGATTCGACCGCCCAGGCTAGACTGAGTTATTCAGCACAGAAATACGCGAAGCAGTGGCACATGCGAAAATAGGGCTTTGACGCTATTAAGTGACTCCTCCGTGTGTGTTAACTAAAATCCTTATCTGGATATCAAATGTGTTTTTCTGCCACCTCAGATCTCCCTTAAGTAAGTGGTTTCACACCGGACGATGAAAATGGTTTGCATCAACTTCCTTTACATGAAGAATTCTGCATACAAATTCATAAGTAAAAGCTGTAAAAATATAGTTTATATTAATCATTTAGTACTCTGCGTAAAATAATAAACTTATTAGCCTATAGCGGTCAGTCTGATACTACGGGAGGAACATTTATCAAAGGAACTAACTGTCCTATGCAGATAAGACATTGTTCTATTACATATTCTCTTTTACTGGGCCCGTTCGTTATACACCAGGAAAAAAAAACTGATGGAGAGCGCCATGGCCCTCTTTGATGATTACGACTCCGATGACCATATGAGGAGTTCTAAAGTGAAAAGGTTGATTGAAAACGTCCTTAAACGCTACAAGGATGTCCAGAATCAGAAGTCGAAAACGCAAGTGATGTTTATTCAGAGATTCTTAAAAAAGTAGCCTCTGAGCGTTCAACATTCCAGTTAAAGATGTGATTAAATGTGGTTACGATGTATTAATCTCGAAAATAAAGAACTGCTTTAACAGTTATCTGCTTTATACGTACTAAATATGCTGATTACTAAAGCTCATCACTTCATATGTATAAAAAGCGCGTGAATTTTCGATTAAAAATTAAGCCAGAAATATGAGATAATAGAGCTTGCATTCCTGAACGAGGGAGATTCCGCGAATATGCGGGATAGAACGAGATTTGCCTTTGTAGCAATCATATTAATAATTTCATAAGCGCATTGACTACAATAATTTAAAATGAGCTTAGACTTTAATTAGATTCTGGAACAGTTAAGAATATTATTAAGACGTTAATGTCATCGAGTAGTAGGACGCAGGACATATATGGCGCAGAGGGTGAAGCTTGACGCTTTTCATATTAACTGTTGTCTGTTTCGGGAGCAGTGATGGGAGAGATTTGTGAGCTATTTTAGCTCGTCCTGAGTGGGCAGAAGTGGTTATTCGTCGTTGAGTGTCAGGATGGCTTTCGGTCTTTTATGTTTCCAGTGGTCGTTACCGCCATAGTTTCCGGCTTGCTGTATTAGTTGGTTTGGATGCGTAGATGTCTTCATAAAGAATTTCTCTGCTAGGGAGCGTAGTAGTGGAGAGATGTAGGGGTGTCCCGGTGGATCTGGGCGTTCCTGATGAACCACTGGCCGTCCAGTATCATTCGCAGGCACTTGTTGTGTAGTCTTTGAAGCTTGAGGATGTTTGTCTTGGAGGTATGGCTCCAGGCTGGGGAGGCGTATATGACTGTGGGACGGATCACTGTCTTGTACAGTAGAATTTTGTTTCTTGAGCTTAGTTTGCTGTGTCTGTTGATCAAGGGGTATAGCTGGGCGATAACTTTTGAAGCTTTGGTGCATGTGCTCTTAATGTGGCTGTTGAAGCATAATCGCTTATCGAGAATTATTCCGAGGTATTTTGCTTCAGTTTCCCAGGGAATTTTAGAGTTGAACAGGGTGATGTCTCCTTTGGGGAATGCTCGGCTTCTTGTGGAGAGTATCGTTGTGCTTTTCTAGGGGTTTAATTGTAGTCGCCAGTCTGTAAACCATTTTTCTAGATTCAGGATGGTGTCTTGTAGTTTGTTCGTTACGAGATGTGGTTGGCGGGATCTGTCTAGTATTGCCGTGTCATCTGCATAAAGGGCAATGGTGGATGTGAGAGGATTTTGAGGGATATCTGCCATATAGATGTTGAAAAGGATCGGGCTAGCAGTGATCCTTAAGAAAGTCCAGCGAGGATTTTCCGTTGGGTTGAGACTGTTTCAATGATTTTGACTTGCATCCTCCTGTTTGAGAGGTATGATTTATCAGATGTATCATGTTTAGTGGAAGGTTTGCGATGATAAGTTTGTAGAGGCAGCCTTGGTGCCAGATCTTATCGAAGGCCTTTGAGATGTCTAGGAAGACGGCTCCAGTGTGCTGATTCCAATTAAATCATGTGGTGATGTATTCTACCAGTCTATGGATCTGTTGGGTGGTGCTGTGATTTTGAGGGAACTCAAATTGTTCTTGTGGAATGATATTTAGTTGGTTGACATGATCTTGGAGTCTGATGAGGATGATTTTCTCTGCTTTTTTTCCTAAGTTAGATAGCAGGCTGATGGGATGATAATTTGCTGGTAAGTGTGGCTCTTTGCCTGGTTTGTGAATTGGGATGATGTCAGCTATTTTCCATGACTGGGGCAAGTGCTGCATTTGAGGATGGAGTTTATGATGTTTGCCAGATGTGCTATGGCTTTGCGTGGTAGTGCCTTGATGACTTTGTTAGTGATGCCGTCGGGACCTGGGGCTTTTTTGATCTTGAGATGGTTGATGATGCCGATTACTTCGGTAGGTGAGGTAGGCATTATAGGGCTTGGATTGTCATCAGGAAGACTTACTGTGAACCTGACTATACGATGGATCTTGTATACGTGGCTGATGTTTAGGTTCTCCTGTGCAGGAATTCATTGTTTCTCTAGGTTTCTTGCTATGGCTTTGTCAGCATCTGTGTATGCAAGGTGTTGTTCTGCTTGGAGAGCGGGGAGGGATTTGCACTTGTTCCTGAGGTTGTTTAGGAATTTCCATATGGAATGATCTGCTGTGGAGATGGAGGTGAGTTTGTTGTCCCATTGTTCATTCCTGTGGTTCTGGAGTGCTTCTCGGATTGATTTGTTTAATCTGTTGAGGGCTGTTTTGTCCTGGGGAGCACGGGTGTTGTGATATATTTTTCTTTGTCTATTTTTTTCCCTTATTAAGTCCATGATTTCTTCCGGGAGACGGTTTTGTTTGTGGTTAATCGTGGATACTGTGGCTGCTGTTATGGCTTTATTGATTTGATTGGTGAGGTTCTGAGGTTCTATTTCTTCCTTGGCTTTTATATGGGGAACCGAACCAATGTGTTCTGGTAGCACTTTCCTAAGTTTCTCCCAGACAATGGAGGTTTGGAGGGGGGGTAGGTGACTGGTCTTTGTTCCCTAAGTGAAGTAGGATTGGGTTGTGGTCTGATGATAATTCATTCAGTGCTTGAATGCTGTACTGGTATTTGATGTTGTGTAGGATGGCGATGTCTAGGATGTCGGCTGTGCCAGTTGGGCTGTGGTAGGTTGGTTCGGTGGGTCCTGTTATGACAACGTTGTTTAATCCTGTGTGGCTGAAGAGGATACGGGCATTTTATTTGTGGTTCTGCTGTTCCAGGAGGGATGTTTAGAGTTTAAGTCCCCAGCGACGATGATAGATTCATTTATTCCTAGTACAGCATCCAAGTCAGAAAATAGCAGGGTCTTAGTGGAGGAGTTGTAGGCGGAGTAGATTTTAAGTTCCCTTTGTGTGGACTTCGACACCGGTGAGTTCTAGGTTAGAGTTTGGGGGCTGAGCATTCCATTGTGCCTAATGCAGTTCCTGATAAATATGGCTGTACCACCACCTCTGTAGTCCAGTCGCTCATTTCTATACAGTGTGTAGCCTCTCAGTTTTAGATTGTCTGCAGGTCTTAGATGAGTTTCATTAATTAGGATGATGCCAGGGTTGTATCTGAGAGAGAATTCTTGAAGCTCCAGTGTCTTGTTGTTTAGGCCATTGGCGTTCCAAGCGGCGATCTGTAGTGAGTCTGGGAGTAATCTAGTTTTGTTCGTTAACAAGTATTGATAAGATGGTTTCAGTTTCTTTTATAAATCTTTTTGTGGAGTTTGGTGAAGTGTTTGATTTACTGAAGTCTTGAAGCATGTTTTGCAATGAGGCTGTGATGACTGTTGTCATGTTTGGAAGAATTTGGTCCTGCTGGATATCTTTGGATGAGCGGGCTACTTCGGCGTATATCCTGCTTCGACGGTGGCTTTCCGGACTGTTGGTATTTTCCATTTGTAAGAGCTGGTGTTTTGTTGTCTTTTGTGGGGTATCAGGCAACTGGGGAGCCGTCAACTCTGGTGCCTGTGGGCAGGGTTGAGAGATCTGTTTCCTTTTGTTGTCTGTTTTGTTCTTAGGGTAGTGACTGCAGCCTCTGTAGTTTGCCAGGTGGAAGCCCCCGCAGTTCGCGCATTTGGCTGGTAATGTCCTGGGTTTTGAGCAGGTTGCTGTGGGGTATTTTTGCCCACATTTGAGGCATTTGTAGTCTGCTCTGCAGAGTTTCTGAGAGTGTCCGTACTTCTGATATCTATGGCACTGGCCCGACGAGGGTCTTTACCTTAGTGGTTCAGTTGTGATTTTCAGACCACAGATCATTGTTACGGTGTATATGTTCTTGTGTGTGTGTGTTAGGTATCTCTACGAGTACTAGGTGCATTGGACTCTTGTCGGCCGGTAACATTCGACTGACCTTGACAGGTAGGAGATCGTGGAGGCAGGGGCCTTCAGTTATTTCATCTGTGCAGATGTTTTCTGTTACTCCCCTGAGTGCAACTTTTACGTTTTTCTCCGACTTCAGTGAGTAAGTATGATATTTAATATCTAATTCATCCATGGTTTTTGTGAGGAGTCTGTAGTCGCCTACTGTGGCAGGCTGGATTTTAACTCCGTCGTCTACGTTTTTTGCCCATGAATAGGCAATTAGTTGGTTTTGTAATAGGCCTGAGGGCCGTCGATCGTTCTTTTTCCCGTAGTACAATTGGCGGGACTTTTTCATTGTTAGGCGTGGGGAGATCGGTGTTGGGGGCATCTTCTTCCATCCCCTCGTTTACCTGAGTCTCCGCTGTTAGAGACGGATTACCATCCGGTATATATATATATATATATATATATATATATATATATATATATATATATATAATTTGTGAGTTCAACAAATCTTCATCATCGGCCTGTAGAGTAAGATAGGCTGAGAGTCAGCAGATAGCAGGAGTGGAAATAAAGATAGAGTGCATAGTGGTACAGCTGTTACCCTCTTGCCATGATCAGAGCTTTAATACCTCAATAACCCCTTATCCCTACACTGTCCTCTACAGATAACGGGGAAGATTAAAAGCATTCTTGCTTCGCCCCTTTAAGCCAGTCCTTATAAGGACACGTAGATGTATATATTGAGGTGATTGAGAGAATCGACTTTGAGATGCGGTGATTAATACCCTTGGAGGGTAACGGATGGTATTGCTGTAGCCAATGAAGTTCTAACTGAGGCTTGGCTATTGCTGTTACCCTCCTGCCATGATCAGAGCTTTAATAGCTCAATAACACCTTATCCCTACACTGTCCTGTACAGATAACGGGGAGGGTTAAAAGCATTCTTGCTTCGCCCCTTTAAGCCAGTCCTTATAAGGACACATATATTGATGAGGATTAATACCCTTGGAGGGTAATGGAAGGCATTGCCGTAGCCAATGAAGTTCTAACTGAGGCTCAGCTATTGCTGTTACCCTCCAGCTATGATCAGAGCTGTAATAGCTCAATAACACCTTATCCCTACACTGTCCTCTACAGATAACGGGGAATATGAAAAGCATTCTTCCTTCGCCCCTTTAAGCCAGTACTTATAAGGACACGTATATTAAGTTTTAAAACTAGAAATAACTGAAGGTGATTTTTCTGTATTCTTATGTCCATTTTATCACGACATTCTCATTTGGAAGTTCTGTTAATGTTGGTTGGAGGAAATAAGAAAGTTTGAACGCATTTAATAAGATGAGATCGCAATCCAATTAAGTGTAATGTAATTAAGGGGTGTACATAACGCTTTCCCTTCTAAGGATCCTTGAATATAAAAGGTTTATCGAGGGAAAGAATATGATAAGGGAGAGTATAGTATATTGCATTTAAACTCATACCCAGATAATAAATTTGCGTGAGCATTGGTCAAATTTTTTTTTAAATTATTTCGGAAATACTAGTTAGTTTCCGAAATGATTTCGCAAAAGGACTCTAATTCAACTTACGTGATATTCACTCCTACCGGAAAATAAGCACTTGATAAGTGCGGTTAGCAAGAGGTTCTCACTGATGACATCATCAAGCAATGTTCATGCTAAAACTCAGTACTTGGGTTATCTGCGACACTGTCTTTTTCCATTCGCAGAGGTTAATGACGGTTAACACCTCCGTTTCGCACAAATAAATAGTAAAACTCAGCACAAATAAATATGCGATAAATAAAAAATACAATCTTAAATACAGCGCGTAATAACATACGATAACTAATAAAACAGATTAATTGAAGAACAAAAATCGCTTTGAAATCCACCACTGGTAAAAAAAAAAAGAAGTCTTCAATCGCGTTATATAGTGGATGCCAGTTTTCTATTCGGACTTGTTTTTGATTTGAACTGTGCTGTTTGTGTTATAATCAAACCAAAAAATCTCCGGTTCTACTGTTGGCAAATCCTTAAATTAAAAAAAAAAAGTGATTTCGTTTTAATCGCAAGTCGTTATAATTCTGTATGAACTAAGCAGGGACTGTACATTTTTTTTTTTTTTTTTTACTTGCGTTTCTAGACACCACTGAATAAGGAAAATCTACAATCACTTTGTCTTACGTATTTCGAGTTGAATCACCTTCTGAATTGTAATTTGAGCGCAGGTTTAATTCCAAGACATTAATTAAAACCTAATTGTGCGATCAAGAAACAGACCGGCTTTTATAAGCGATCGCGCATGACTAGTAGGCTCGATGATGCGGAACTTGACGCTTACGAGAGAAATCAACCACCTTCGTACTTTCAGTCAACTAAGTTTGATTGCGTACTTGACAGTCCTGCTCAGACAGCTACTATGCGAATCTTCGTCTTATCGAACACATCAAAGCAGAACATAAACGAGCAAATTTTAAACGAGACCGATTTTTCTAAAATTCGCCGAAATATCATCGAAATATCCAATGATGACACAGCAGTTTTCAGTGAACGCATAAAGATCAATTAAACACTTTATTTCATGATCTCGTTCTTCTTCAAGTTCACTGCATTGCTTTCACTCTTCATTTATGTCCATTTCAGTGTTTGGATTTTGAGGGGATTTAGGGATAAGAAGTTTGGGAACACCCCTGTATTATGCGTTTTAGTAACCTCTCATATCTAGAACTAATACGAGAGGAAAAAAAGTCTCCATTATTTTGTTGCTGGAAGAAGTTCGAAGAAGTAATAAAACCCGATATGTTGCCAGAAATAAACCCGATGTATCTTCACACAAGCAGTCTGACACGAGCCCATTGCAATGGCTAATTAATATTTCATACCATTATCAATTAGAAAAACAAGAAACAGAAATCTTCTGATGCCTCCCTAAGGCTAAAAATATTTTTGACAGAAGACTATCACTTTATCTTATTCAAAAATGAATCTTTGAAATAATTTAATTAAATTCCGAGATTTATTAATACATTAACGAACGATAACATTTTATAAGATTTCACTGGGCCATCATATCTCAAATATTCTCTCTCTCTCTCTCAGTATTTAACTGAAGTAAACAGAAGATATTTTTTTCGGTGGAAACCGGCATAGATGAGAATTCATTTGATGCATCTTGAAAAATGTATTTTTACTTATTTATTTTTAGATACTTTTAATGAATAGCAAACCAAAACTACTTTCTGGAATTTGCTATAACTTTTTGAGCATCAACAGATTCTCTATCTCTCTCTCTCTCTCTCTTTCCATTATTTTCATGCAATGTGCATTTCTTAAAAAGGAGACTGAATCCTTGTCACATCATACTATCTCCGAGGTGTCGATTTACGACCAGAGTAATCAAACGTCACGTTTGAAGTGCGTACAGAAATCGTGTTTTGTTATATCAGTTAACTTCTTTTTCTGAATTTATAGTGTTTAACATTATGATGAATGGAGAGTACGACAGACAACAAATGAAAACCTTGAGGACAAAAGAAAGAAAGAAAAATTGAGTTCTTTTGAGTACAAAAGAACTTCGTTTATCACAACAAAAGGAAGATGCGTCATTGTATTCAACGTATGCATCGTATACAAGAGAAGTTTGTGAAATTCCTGGCATAAATTAATCATATTTAGCTCAACGTTTTTATTTCACAACATTCACTATTTCAGAGATAATCTAATGAAACCATTTTCAAGGCATCCTTTCTTAATCAGGGCTTCCGATAAACGTAGAATCCGGTCTTAATTTTCAAGATCGTTCGGTCAACGAACTGATCTGGATCAAATAAATTCAAATAAAGGTCTGATACCCTGTCAAAAAGGAGGGTCATCCGCTTGGAACAGTGTTGTTATCTGAAAGGAAATTAACCCATTCTTTTAAGTTTTTCTTTTTATGTGCGACTAACTCTTCAGTTTCTATTTATTGTAATATGCTCTCCTGGCTGAACAGATGACCTGCTCGTGTATCCAATTCATTTGTTGCACTTCGATATATCAACCATTAAATGTGTGCTGAAATTGCATTCTCGCTTACCTAAGCCTTGCTATCTGAAAGGGAGTTGTATTGAGTATTGAACTTCTATTGAGTGCAGTTACCACTATTGAATATTACAAACCCGTTTTCAAATCCTGCAAGTATTGTTTTTAGTATTTTCTAGTATAATTTTACATTATACGTTTTACATTCTTTTACATTAAGCTTCATCCATTTTTCATCGGAAGGGTGGTGGCGCCATCTGTTTTGCTGTTCAGTAAGTATTAGTATAACTTGTTTTGGTTGTTGCCGTATACGCATATAATTTCTTAGGTGTCATTTTTTTTTTCAAGAAATAAATGCGAACATGTATAATAAACATTAAGAAATAAAATAACTTGTACGATTATTAAGCAGTGTTGCTTGTTACTTAACGTGATTAGATCCATTTTTCCGCGTTGAGACAATTTCTTTCTCTTTATTTCTAATTCGGAAACTCCTCACTTGGTGGGGTGATCAGTCAAACCTTGAATACAGGAGTATCTTAGGCGTCTATTTAGTAATACAAGATAAGTAATACTACGATACTGATATGCCGAAATCCTTGCCATGTGAGGTGTGCATGTTCAGAGTAAAATGCCTGAAGAAATTCAAAGAGAAAGTACACATTAGAATAAAAGTACTACTGCATTTAATTGGGCTCTTTCTTCTTTTATCAAGTATCTTCTGAGCAGCTTGAGATTAACTGCTCCTATTTCTTATTCTGGATTCGTGTTTAATTCTTGCATTCAGATAATTTTTAGTGAAAAACGAAGGTGGCGTTTTCAGTCGAACTGGAAATTAGTTGATATAGTTCGCCCACCGATTAGAGGTCCCTCGACACTTCTGCGCATGTCAGAAAAAGGAGAATCCATTCCGATAATAGGGTAAGCAGTCTGTCTTCTGGGATGTAATAATAAACAAACTGAGTTTGTTTATTATTACAGGTCGGAAAATTTAGCTTTTCTTTTACGAACATTGTTGTTTTTCAAGTGTAACTATTTTGCTTGTATAACAGTTGGAAAAATTTACGTAGAGTGTTAATAAAATTAAAAAAGGTATAGCATAAAACAAAAATGTAATTAAGTTTATTTTTAAGCAAGTTTTCTATAAAATAAAAATAATTATACAGAAAAACAGAAATTATTTCAAATGAGCTTAGATATTCTAAACTTACAGTTGAGAGAACTGAGACACTTTAATGTCCTAAACTGATTAATTATTTATGACTTGCTGTGACTCTCAATAGCATGCAAAAAGAAGTTGGAAAAAATACCATTGTCAAATTCTTTTAATCTTCAGAGTCATCTGAATCGGTGTCCGAATCGCCATCACTTTCACTTAAACTGATCACCAAAGGTTCGCACAATTCTTCGATAATTCCGTCTCTGTCCCAATACATATTTTCCAATGAGGTGACATAAAAGCAATATTTTCCCCAGTTTTGAACTGTAATACTTTCAATCGTCTGTTCTGAAAGCTTAAAAAGTTTCAACATATCAATATCTCCAGTTACGTTGCGATGGCGAATGAAACTTTTCACTTCTGCCCAAACATACTCAATAGTATTAATATCGCAATGATATGGTGGTAGCCTCAAAGCTAGAAATCCATGCTCTTTGAGCATCTTGTCGAATTTAAATAGTTTAGTTGTGGGAGAGTTTCTTTTGATCAAATCAAGCAATTCAATTTTTCGCATATCTGGGGAATGAGAAATGTTATTTGCAGAGAGCCAATCCACAAGAACTTGCTTCTTATTAGACCAATTTGGAACTTTGTTTAATCGAATAGAGTGATATGAAGCGTTATCAATTATAACAACAGCATTTTTAGGAAGGTTTGGAATCAGTTTTTCTTCTGCCCACTTTTCGAAGATCGTAGAATTCATTTGCCCATGGTAATCTCCAATAGTTGAATTGGCTTTGTACAGAAAGTTTGAATTCGCCTAAAAAAACCCATTTCTCCACCCGCACACAAAATTATTATGCGCCGCGAGGCATTTCCGGTTTGTAGCACTCCACATTCTTCTTTAGACTGCCAACATTTTCCATGAGTTAAATTACTATCAATCCAAGTTTCATCTAGATACACAATCGGTCTTTTCTCCTCCCTGAAACGTCGTATTGCTCTCAAATACTGCGTTCTACATAAAACAATGTCACTTCGCTCCATGATAAGTTTCCTTTTATTCTGGGACTTTTTAAAACAAAATCCGATTTCATGAAGTATTTTCCTTAAAGTTTCTCTTTTCCAAGGAAAATTAATTTTTTCTTTAAGCACAGGAATCAATTTCGGAACAGTTGGCACTCTTTTCTCGACCACGTAAAATTCGTAAATAGTTCTTCTTATAAGGTCTACATCAAAATCATTCAAAGTTACGGTTTCGATGGTTTTCTTTCTCTGGCGCTTTTTTTTAGGAGATTTAAATTATGGATTACCTTCACCTTTTGATTCCCTACGAATTCTTTTAACAGTCGACCCCAATGCGCCCGCAATTGCACTTACACGTTTTATGACTTGAGAAAGGGGAACAAGAAGACGGCCTTCTGACGATTCTTTTTCGCAGAATGTCAGCACATTATTCAATATTCTTTTGCAAGTGCTACTGAAACGTGTAACAATAGAACTTGTTGACTGTACTGGATCCATCATACAAATTAATAATAAAAAAATAATGCAAAAAAGGAACAACAAAAATCAAGCTAGTACTAGTACAGCGACAGACAAGAAAGCACGTGATTTCGCATGTTGGCGACCAATTCGTACATCCTTCATTTCTTTCTCCTCTTCAGCATGAATCGACTATTCTTGGCGCCAATCCAAGAAGGGATCTAGAAATGGTGGGCGAACTATAACACTCTGAAGCCTTCGTAACAGTAGTTTCTGCAGACAGCAATAATTATTGTGGATTTCAATTTAATTCAATTCGAATTTAAATGTCTTAATTAGTCTGTGCCCTTTGAGTCGCCTTCAAGAATTTAGTAGCAATAAATAGGAGAAATCAATATCTACAATATTATCTAAGTTTTTTCTGGGACTCGAAAAGCCCTTAGACATTTTTGGAAATGGAAAGTGCATTGTCTTATAAATCAAAACTCTTTGGTTCTTTATGGAGAGAGAGATTAAGGACTTTGTAAATCGAATTCACGGCTCGTGAAGAGCCCATTTTGAAATCGCCATGCATTCAACTCTCTCATGTGTTCTCTGTGACAACATGGAAATGTCGTTTTAAGCGCATGTGTGTGTGTGTGTGTGTGTGTGTGTGTGTGTGTGTGTGTGTGTGTGTGTGTGTGTGTGTGTGTGTGTGTGTGTGTGTGTGTGTGTGTGTGTGTGTGTGTGTGTGTGTGTGTGTGTGGACTTTTATAATGCTTTTTCTCTGCTTGTAGAGTGTCTGATTACATCTCATCCAGTCCTTTTTTCCTTAAATCGAAGTCCGTTAGTAGTGAAAAGGCCTGTTTACCTCAGTCGTCATCTTCAAGAATCATGCAAGAATGCATGTCATGTGACAACAATTGTAGCTGACCAATGAATGAGTTTGCGAAATGAATTCTTGGGTAATATCATAGTTTGAATACTTTTTCATTGTTGTAAAGCTTAAATAAAAGATAAAATGTATTATAGTTGCTGGTCTGTGTGGTGTAATGGTTAGGAGTAATATTCCACGAGGTTAATTGAGGTTTAACAATAACCTTCTGACTTCCCAGTACAACACGCAGACTGTGAGTTCGAATCTCGCTTAAGCATGGATGTGGTCAAACCGAGCACCTGAACTATGAATTAGTTAGTTACAGAGTGCTGGTGTGTCCTTTTTTCACCCAATTCTAAACATTTAGTTTAGAAGGCACAAGATTTTTTTAAAGAACAGCAATATAATTAACCAAAAATATATAATATTTTTAATAGAAAGGGGGATGGTAAATCCCTTTATGTTTTTACAGCCGAGTGCGAAACTTTGGCTTATTAACTTATATAATATTTTTATTTTTTTTTATTTTGTATAAAAAGAGATAAAATATAATTTTATTATAAAAATTATTATACTATCCCATTATATTTAATCTTATTTTATATAATAAAATAGCAATTTATGTTATAATATACAGTTTATGACATAAATCATGCAATATAATTATTTCACCAATTCGTTTTATCCCCTTTAGTTGGTTTATTCCACCTTCTACGGAAATTATCTTTGAGTTCGTTCTTTGAATTCACATTTCGACAAATCCTAATTGATTACGTACGTGATGTTTCATGTGGTCCTCACCCAAGAATAGTTATTGGGGGGTGGGGTAAGTTCTTTTTTCTCAACTTTTATCAATTTTACTTTTTTTTTTTGTATTTTGAATTATTTTTCCATAGTCCAGAAACACCTGCACTAACATAGAACTTTCTCAATAAACTTCAGGCTTCCTGTGTGTGTGTGTGTGTGTGTTAATATTTTACTAATATTAAAATTTGTAAAAATTAAAAAAAAATCAACCGTTATGCATAAGTTTACGTATTTGACACAAAAGGTCTCAGTGATATTAATGAAAATAACTGTCAGAGGTAACAATTATTTTTTTTTATGATTAGTTTAGAGAATCCCAACGAGAGGGCGCTTGCAACAATAGTATACAATATTGGAAGCCAAAGGCGGAAACTTAATACTACTTTTCAACATGATCTGCTAAGTACGAACAATAATTCTCCCCACCCCAAACGAAGGTACAGCAAGCTGCAAATTACAACGAAACTGATCTCTACAAACACAAAAGACCACAAGCAGTATTAATTTCTTATTAGAAATTAATAGATATGTAAGCAAATCATTGATAATTATCAATGAATCGTTGTCGATGTGCGGTGTACATTCAATTAATTCGCAAAGCTATTCTTTAGCTTTATATATCGTTATTTATTTAGTTATCTTTATTTTTATTTATTTATATTTCCTGACGTTCTTCTTTTCTGTCTAACCTTGACTGCCATGCGCAATGCAGACTCAATCACATGACAATCTTAATTTCAAAACATTCGGCTTCCGACCAAATTTCTGCGTAGCTTTCATCTTGCAGTCGCCCCTACAACTAAAAACAGTGTCTAAATCTTATGCTAATGCAGTCATTTACGTTATCTATGGGATATCCAATTGATCGTTTAAAATTTTATTTCCAGTTGGCTTGATCAAGATTGGAATCAACTCATAAAAACAAGCATCTACAACAATCCCTACAGCAAACATCCCTTTCAATTCATTCAGAGCAGAACGTCTTGCTTTTTTTTTTTTTTTTGGATAAGTTGTTAGAAAATTTAAACATACTCATAAAATGAATTTAAAATGTGAAGAGCTTTATATTTTGCAAATAAATTTCAAAATGTTATGAAATATTTATTTACAAAATATTCTTATTAATAAAAATATGTAAAATTTTGTCTTAAATTTTAAATTTCTTTTATGAAATATATCTACCTTCATACACCATAAAACATAATCAATGAAAGTATTATATATTTTAAAAAATGAAAAAAATAATTCTTAAGGTGTGGGAATCGACCGTGAGAAGCGGTGGTTAATGATTCATATACCCTTGGAGGGTAATGGATGGCAATGCTGTAGCCAATGAAGTTCTAACTGAGGCTCGGCTATTGCTGTTACACTCCTACCATGATCAGAGCTTTAATAGCTCAATTAATAACTCAATAACACCTTATCCCTACATTGTCATCTACAGATAACGGGGAAGATGAAAAGCATTCTTGCGTCGCCCCTTTAAGCCAGTCCTTATAAGTAATTCTTAAAATTGGTAATAATATGAAAAGCAATCTTGCTTCACTCTAGCCAAAATATAAAAAAAAACAATATGTATGAAAAAATAATAATAAAAACAATATATAAGCAAAATATCATTATTTAAAAATATTCTTCTATTTTTGAATAATATTCCTTTAATTTTGAATATTTAATGATTCATTATTTAATAATATTAGAATACCATTTTTATTTTATAATTTTCTTAGTATAATTTATTAAAATGTGAAAAAGTGACCAGTCAAAATTACCTTTTGTGAGCATTAAAAATCGAGATCTGCGTAATACTCTATTTCATACAGTAGACGACGAAGGGTGGCGCCGTTCTGTGTTAAGTTTTGGTTTTATCCGTGATTTAATATGATTTATTTATTCATTTTCCGCCCTTTCTAATCGAAATAATTCCATTGATCAAGAAGGAAGCGTAGGTAAACGTTCCCATTCAAAGTTTTCGATGCACGGAGAAGGCAAAGAAGTAAGATTGGCGAAAACATTTCGCCATCGTGTGGGTGTTGCAGAAATGCCTCAATTCATTGAGCTTTGAGTACATCGTAAATAGGTTAAGCGATAATTTGCGAAGAAATTAACAGATCGTTCCTCAAATCGGAATCCTTTTTCTTGCCTAAAATTAGGTTGTTTTGTTAATTATTTTATTTAAGCAAATTGTATGTTACCCAAACTGCACGCCAGAGGTTTGGAACAAAAATATGTTTTGACCAAATCGGAGATATGAGTGCCAAAGACATACTCTCTCTCTCTCTCTCTCTCTCTCTCATAAGCATGTATTTGTGTCCATTACCTATGAATATATTTTAAGCCTATAGTATATGAATTTTTATTTTTATTTTAATTTTTTGTATTTTTATTAATTCAATCTGCTTCTGAATTTCTGTTACACATCCCAAACTTAAGACTTTTTTTTCAAGCCACTTCAGGTCTCTATTAAATGGCTAGGTGCACAATTCACCTGGAAATGAAAGTAAAAGGCAGTCGAAAGATACATAAACTCAAACTATATAATCCTAATATCTTTTATTTTTTCTAATATACAAAATAAAGATGAGTTTTTTATTTTTTCGTTGATATTTGTTAATTGTTAATCACAACCATAAAAGATGCAAACGTATTCTCTATTTCGTTGTAGAAATTTATTTATTGAATTTTTTCTCCCATTTCTATTCATGCAATTCAAGTGTTATCGAAATTTGGAGATGATTTGAACTTATAATATTTGAATTCTGGTATTTTGGCTTCATTCTCAGTAATGTATAAAACTGATATAGTGTTAAGCTTAGAGGCTCTACGTATTCCGTTTATTATGGCAGTTTCTCAAACAGTTTGAAGTAACGAAATATCGCATTCAAAGGCAATATCCATATTCATAGCAAGATCGCGCCTTTCAAGTGTGTGTTTGTGCGTGCGTTTGTTTGTTTGGCACTCACATAATCTAAATAGTCCAAATATATTAATTTATTGATTGTATCAGTTTGGGTAGAAAAGATAACACAAATGAAATCGAAATTATTATATTATTTGTCAAGCAAATGATAGTCCTGCTGCGCATGCGCTCTTTTGTCTCGTGTGAATGTATACGTTTTTCATAACAATGTTATTTAGGTTTATGATTACTAGATCTATCACTGAAAGTGGAGTTTTTATTTTATTATTGTTAATTGGCTGTATTTGCAGCTGGTTGTTCTCTTATAAGCTTACTAATTTCTGTCACATGAAATATCCTTATTAATGTTTCTCGTGTATAAGCAGGATTTGAATTCAGCCAAATATTTCGAAACAAATGTCATGTGCCTATCATTCCACTGCGCTATTGAGTTCACAAGAGTAGGTAAAACCTTTCTTCATAGGAAGGGGCTATGAATTATCTAGTGCTTTTTCTTCACAATGAAACAAAACTATAAATATTGAATTTTTCTTTCAAGATCGAATGCTGAAATTATCTGAAATATTTACTATTAAAGCACAGTTAATCAGGCAAAATAAAACAGGAGCATGCATTTTCACAGAATTTATCCTTGGATTTAAAATTCTCCGTACCCACAATTGAATCATTGACAGCACAACATGAATGATGTAATACAAAAGTTGTTTATTCCCCTGGTGTTCATTGAAGATATTAACTAGAAAACGGGTCAAAATGTTTACTGCATGCTTGAAATTTCTTTGAAACATATATTGCTTATAATATTGTAGTATAATTTTAATAATTCAAAACGAGTCCCTAGCTCTTTTTGTAAAAGTGCTTCAAGGAAATTAATTTCAAGCAAGATATTGTTCTTAGATTTCCTCCCATTTTGTGTTGAAGAATAAACTGAAATATATTCCAACTCCTTACACTATGTTTTGTGACAGTCGAAAATTCAGTAATGCTTAAAAAAGAATGTAAGCACTTATATAAAGATATAAAACTTTAAAAACTACAATGCACATTTTTAATAATGTAATTTAATTGAATTTTTTTTCTATTCTCTAAAATTTCACATGATAATCTTAGAATGTTCATAAACCATAAAATTTTTTGTATACATAGAGTTCTTAAATCAGCATTTACTTTCCAATAATAATGGTTTCTAAGCTAATATTTTCATCAAGTTTTCGTGTTACCTCTGCTTAAATACGCACAGGTGTAGTTTAAGTTTTACAAATTTAGTTCGTTACGTCCATTTTTAAATTTAAATTAAAATGTTTCTATTAATGTGAAGCACACCTGAATATCGTAACTTAGAATTACGTAATGTCTTCACTGCAACTACTAAGAAATTTGCCGATATTCAAACTATTCTCACAAATAAAAACAAAACGCATTTTATGATCAGTGTTCATAAATAGCATTACAGCCTCAAGTCGTTTTCAAAAGAGACAACAAGCCAGTTAAAGGAATCAAAGAACTGCAATGTGTATTATTAACCAATCCTTACATTTGTTTTATCCACAGGTGTATACTGTCAGGTATAAGGAACATTGAAGTGAATTCTTTCAATGTTCGTGATAAATTTTATTATTAATATATTAATTCATAAAACATTTACAACTCTATTGTATAACTAATATTGGAAATTTTATAAAACTGTATCGTTTATGATATTTTCATGCGTTATGTTCGTAACTGCTGCGTTTTAGTTGTTGCGTGTGCTGAACACCGTGTTAAATAGTAAATAAAGCTGCCTGTCTGTAAAACAGAACTTTGATTTCTAAAAATGTATGAGTAAAACCTTGTGGGGGGACCTTACCCCTACCAAGCGCGTCCCTTTGTTGGCGGATGAGGGAAGCTCCAGAGGGCAGCTCCGAACAACGAATAAGGAGCAGTGGACCAAAGGCGCACTTCAGAACCATGGCCAGGAGAAGTGCTGTAGACTACTGTAAAGATGCCAGCAAGTAGAAGAAAAAAAGGCCCCCAGTCCTGCGCGGCTCTTTGCAATCCCACCAAGGTGGTGGTGAGAAATCTGAAAGAGTAGGGGGTGCTAAGAATCTCGCAGAGGAAGGCAGACCACCATCTGGAAATCCGACTCTCTTTATTGGCTCCTTCAACACTCGAACTCTGTCTTCTGACTCCCATATTGACTTCCTGCTTCAAGAACTGCAAAATGTAAAGTTTGATGTCCTTGCTATTTAATGAAACCCGAAGAAGCTCTGAATTAACAGCAAAATGAACAATGGCAACCACATTTTCCTGTGAGCTTCAGATAACGCTACAAGGGCTGAAGTAGTTGGCTTCATCATAAATAAAAAGCAACTAAAAATATTATTTCTTGCACAATCCATTCTGAACGATTAGAAACACTAAAATTAACAATTGGAAATCCGTAACAATAAAAATAATAGTAGCCTACGCACCCACATCAACAGCTGACAAAGAAGAAATAGAAAATGTCTATGAACACCTACGAGAAACATTACAGAAAAAAACAACATACACAATAGTGTGTGGGGATTTCAACACAAAGATTGGTACAGGATTTATTAAAGAAAAATACATTGGACCATGGAGGAAAGGGGAGAGAAATGAACGAGGTGAACTCCTGGCAGAATTTGTAGAAGCAGAAAGGCTGTACATTATGAATAGTTTCTTTAAAAAGAGAACTGGAAAAAGATGGACTTGGCAATCTCCAAATGGAGAGACAAGAAATGTAATTGATTTCATCCAACAGATTTGCAAAAGAATAATAAAAAATATCGAAATCGTTCTGAAAACCTACTGCGATATTCATTCGGACCACGGTCCAATAAGAGCCACCCTCAAAATACACAAAAAAATGAAGAACGCATACGAGCACAGTCCACCCATAAAAAATGCTCGGAACAGATAAACCCAGAAGAATTTAGAAAAAATGTGGAAGAAACCTACTTGAAATTAAAACAAAATGACATCGACGAAGATTTAACAAACTTTAATAATCAATTAATGAACTGCAAAGAAAGAATCTCGTATGAACTTCCTCCTAAGACCAGGGAACGCCATCAGCATAAACAATAGAATTATTGAAGAAAAGAAGAATACTGAAAGATACAGGAAACGACCGTCTAGAATATAAAATTATTTGAAAACAACTGAGGCAGAATATCAAAGACGACTATAACATATATATAGAACAACAAAATTGGCAGAAGAAGCTAGGCTACGCAGTAGCCTAAAAAAAGTAGAAAAATAAATAAATCTAAAGCAACCACTACTGTCAGCCTTCATAGACAATCAAAGAAACAGACACACAAACAGAGGTGAAATGGAAAAAATAGTAAAATCATTTTATGAGAACCTTTACTCATCTAAACAAGTAATCACATCTCCAGTACCAGATGAAAATTTGGAAATACCATCTGTCCTACCTGAAGAAGTAAAAATGGCTCTCCACCATATGAAAAATGATCGATCACCAGGAATTGACGGTACAAAATCTGCTGAATTAAAAGTGGGTTGACAAATTCTCTTTAAAGCTCTAGCAGAAAGGTTTACCCGATATATACAATTAAAGAAAGTACCTACTGAATGGAAAACATCAAAGACCATAATTCTGTATAAAAAGTTAATAAAGAAGACATCAGTAACTACAGACCCATCTGTCTATTAGCACACACATATAAAATATTCGCCAGATCATCCTAAACCGAATTCAAACCTCCTTCAACGAAAATAGCTGCAAGGAAAAGGCTGGTTTCAAAAAAGGCTTTTCAGGAATAGCTCACATTCAAACTACTGCTCAGCTAACAGAAAGGTGCGGAGAATACCAGATCCCACTTTGTCTTCTTTTTATATATTTTAAAAAGGCATTTGACACTGTTGATCGTAACGCAGTATTCCAAGCTTTAAGAGAACAAGGCTAGAAAATGCATACATCCAACTCATAAAAGATATCTACAAAGAAGGCACAACAAATATCACCCTTTTCAATCACCCGATTAAAATTAACTTAAGTAGAGGACTACGTCAGGATGATGTCTTATCACCTAATCTCTTCACATCTAGTCTGGACAGCATCATTCGAAAAATTGACATGAAAGATGGAATAAGCAATGGTGAAATGTTAAATATCCTTTATTCGCCGATGATGTGGTATTAATATCTCACTCACCCAAACTCTTAGAATCAACGCTGAATAACATAAGACAAAACTGCCAAAAAATTGGATTGGAAATACACCCGGATATAAACAAGATGGATGAAAAACAAATTAAAAATTTGTAGACTGATTGTAAAGATCATACAATTACTCCAGAATCTCACACCATTGAAAAAGTTGTAGAATCCATATACTTCGGCCAGTCCATAAAAATTAATAATGATATATCAAATGAAATAGAAATGAGAAAAAGAGCTGCTTGGATAGCCTTCAACAAAATAAAATCAACAATTACCAACCAAAATATAGATATGGAAAGAAAAACCCATATTTTCAATAATCACATCTTACCAGCATTTACTTATGGCAGTGAAACATGGAACACAACTTTAAAATAAGAACAAAGCTTAATAACAACTCAACGTGCAATAGAAAGAAGAATGTGCAATATAAACAAAATAGACCACGTAAGACACACAGAAATCAGGAAGAAGTCTGGACTCACGGATATAATAAAAGCAATCTACAACAGCAAAAGAAGATGGACAGGATATCTCGCCAGAATGAGAGACAACAGATGGACAGTCAGAGTTACAGACTGGTATCCGAGTGATACCAAAAGAAAACCTGGAAGACCAGCCTTAAGGCGGGAAGACCCAATGATTAAGATAGTCGGAAGAAAATGGAGAAGGAAGGCCCAAGTCCAGGAATAGCTGGACTCTTTACGACCTGCAGTCATGGAGAAATCCTGACTGAAATCACAGGTCCATCAAGGTAATCAAGGTAAATGAAAACATTAACCGTAAATATCAACTGCATCTTATCCTGCTAAGGTTAATAAATGATCTTTTGTTTTCAACATTTTCTTATACTTTATCTTTCATATTTATTATCCGAAATCGCTCTCTCTTACCTACTATTTCATTTATTTCCTTCCATCTATTCCATTTTATCCATTTGACAATGGGTTGAACATTACTTGTTACTAGTTGTAATCATAATTTTGACTTGTTTTCTTGTTATGGCATTACGCCAAAGCATAATTCGTTATATCTTCGAAAAATAATTTAATTTCAATGCTTGTAATTTGTGTTTACAAATTACATCGTGATGACTATTTCTCTAATAATTATACTTTCCGAACAATATAATGAACAATTGTATTACTAAGATAATAAGCCAAAAGGCTATTTTACCGGCGAATTTGCTAATTGAAAGGGGGATGGTAAATCCCGTTCTATTTTATAGCCGGGTCCGAAACTCGGATCGAAATCCATAGAGTTTCATGCCGAAAAAACTATCGGCAGGCCCAAGTGTAAATGATCTTGGGCCTGCTGATAGATTTTTCGGCATGAAACTCTATGGATTTCGATGGATTTCGATCCGAGTTTCGGACCCGGCTATAAAATAGAACGGGATTTACCATTCCCCTTTCAATGAACAATTGTATTGTTTTGGAATGATCAATATTTATAATTGAATACCGTTCTTGAAAATAAATGAGAAAAATATAACAATCAATTGCCCATCATGATAACTTCATTGTAATGCACTTTTTTGAAAGAAGACAACGGACACCATAGTGCGAGGAACAACCAGCCATGGCTCCCACCTTAATTCCATTCTTCCTATACGTATGTAAACAGGTCCTGGACTATGGGGAAGACTGCCATTAAGCTCACCCGACGACCCAGTTTATCCCACAATGTTCAATAATCGTCTGAAGATTAATGTAATATCACACAAATGCAATAGGGTGACTAGTTATACACATTTGACATCACTGGACTGCGTATGGTCACTTCCGTATCATATAGGGTTTTGGAGGTGAAGCCTTCTACTAAAAGAAGTGGCAGGGTCGCATCTGACCTTTCCACACAGACTTAGTAGGACAATTACGAACATCCTTGGCGGAAATCAAACCTGCAGCCTATCGGCTATCCGCTAAAGAGCGGCTACGCTAACCGCTCGGAAAACTACGCCGGCAAAATGCATTGAAAGGAAGAGAAAGCAAGAGTATTGTGTTTAGGCCCACGTGATTTATTTTTATTTTTATTCATATATTTATTTTAGATTAGAAGTGTGTTTGGTAGCAAGGGATCTGCTGTCTGTCACTTTCACATTGTACACATAGTGCGGATGACCTCTCACTTCATGGTCACACAACTTGCGACCTGAATTCTCTCAAAATTGAGGGAAAGCAGAAACGTATTTTGACTGATCACACAAGAGGAAAAATACAATAAAAATGAATATTGAAATAAGTAATTTTTGACAAAATAAGAAAAACACAAACTTAGAAACCGATGTTTACCTTAATTAGGGACATTTTGTTGCCTTGTATTATGTGCATGCGCATCGTAAGCATAACAGATGTTCCTGCATGGGAATGATGAAACCTTCACACAATTAGAGAATTTTGTAATGCGTATTGACATAAATTACGAGATGCCTTGAAACTGAAAAAAAAAATAGAGCGAATTAAAAAATGTGGGTCACCAGACGTACCTTAATAGTTGCTATCGTACGTAAGGGAGTATATTTTAAACTGATTTATATATATAAAAATATTTAAAAAGCAAGCCATATCAGCAATACAAAAAGAGAAAAAAGAGTGCGAAGGATAAATTCACTCAAGTGCAAAGAACGCGCAATTAAAATAACTGGACATCCACTACAATGTGAAACGTGATAAATAAAAGTAAGGTTAGGCCTAAACAGCAGCTTCCATTGCATATTATGAAGAGTGAGATAAAAAAAAATATTGTCTTGTTTCTTGTTTTGAGCGAGTTCCTCCATCCCCAATTTTGATCCTTAACTCTCCTATTTTTCTTCTTTTAAGAATGCAAGGGAAACTAAAATTAAATTGAGGTGTTGCAAACACGAGACTTACTGAAGACGGGAAAAATATATCGGATACTTAATTTTATTTTAGACTGTGTATATCTAATTTTCTACATTCTCGATATTTAATATTTCAGATATCATAGAATCAAGACATTTCACACACAGTTCACAAAGAAATTATCATATAGACTAAATACCAAAGTAATTAACATAGAATAATAGTGAAAGGCGTAACGAAACGAAAAAATTCACCCCTTAATGACATTTTTTTAACAAAAATAGGCACAAATTATACCAGTGTATGGACATACACTGGTATAATTTGTGTCTCAATATTATCAACTACTTTGTTTCATATGTGCAAAACCAACACTCTCAATTTGACCACACAAAATGAAATACAAGTTTATAAATCAGAGTATGTAAAGATATGGACTTTAGTTTATAAATATATAAAGGAAAAAGATTTTTACAACAAAAAAGTGATACTAAAATGACCAGAACTGTAAAATATTTTACTTTCCCACAAAGAATTTGAATAGTAAAAGTAAATAAATAAATAAATATATATATATATATATATATATATATATATATATCCTCTTTAACAAGCCTTGAACTCCTTAAATTAAATTCCATCTAGCTGAGAATTAGTTCATCAGTTCAAATTATTTTGCCAACAAAATTATCTAAATATAAGTTGAATATGACCACTAAGAAATCTCGTACAGATTCTAATATAAATTCTATTAACAAAATCAGAATAACGTAGAATCTATATTATTCTAATATAGATTCCACGAATTTTAAATTTTGTTTATATCTCCGGGAAACTTTTTACTGAATATATTATTTGTATTAATCTGAAGTTATGAGAAAAAAAGTGTGTGAAATTAATTTAGTACTTAAAATGTTTTTTTCATTTTTCAAATTACTTGCCATGATTATTAAGTATAAACATTTTGATTATTAATTTTTTAAATTTTATTGAAATTTAATAATTTTGTTATATTTTTATGTAATTCCCACTGACAAAATATTGTAAGCCTAATCTATTTTTTGTGCCCATTTTTAGGAAAAAAACTTTATCACTGAATATTCTAATGAATTTACTATTTCAAATATAAAGTAATAAGTAGGTCTACTTTCAACAAATACCTAATCTAACTAGGAAATAGTACTCACCTTTTAATCTTCTTCCTCAAAACCCAGAAATTCATCTCCAGAGTTAAATGAAGAGACAATTGAAAGCTCTTTAAAATCAGAATCTGAGTCCTCATACAAAAATTGTTCTCTGTGCCATCCAGTGCATTTCTAATTCCACACTTATTAAACGATTTAACTACTATCTCAATTTCAACAGTATCCCATGAAGCTTTGACCCACTCACAAACTTGAGAAATGCTAGGCCTCTTCCTTCTTCTCGATGGCGTAACCTCAAAATCTGAAGCCTGCATCCAGCTGTTCCACTTCTCCTTCATAAATTCCTTAAATGGTTTATTAATACAGCTATCTAAAGGTTGAAGCTGACTAGTTCGACCTCCTGGAATTACATCTAACTGAGTTTTCAATTCCTTGAGTTTATTTGTAACAGATTCTGTTCTGTGAGAACGAAACCGATCCCCTACTAACAGGGCAAGCTTCTTCAACAGTCCTCCAGAGCCCCAGACCAAATTTTATCTATCCATAACTTCATTCCTCCTCCACCCATCCAGCCTTTTGCGTGAACAAGTACAAACTCAATTAAGCTCTCACACACCGCAAGGAAGCAAGAAAGAAATCGCGTAACTCGGAACAGAGAAAACTTCCAGAAATGAAAATAATAAAAAACTTAGTATCGGCGCATCAGACACACCCTGTTTTCTAGACCTATTTTCAAAGAAAAAAAGGTGGGTCTTATACGCCGGCAAATACGGTATATATTTGCAATATATACCGTATTTGCCGGCATGCATTCAATGCGGTATACATTTAACAAATTATATCCAAACTCCAATGGGTTGCATATTGGAAATGTGACATTTCCGGACACATCCTATTAGGGCCGTTATAATCACGCCTTTGAAGTTTATGATATGAATGTGGAATCACTCTGTATTGAGACTTAAATAATTACTAATATATCTTCTACTTGTTTCTTTACATATGTAAACAAATTAAGAAATGAGTGAAAAGATAAAAAGTCTCGTTTCGCTACAGTATTTTTGTTCGGGGGTGAGTTTTATTTCCATCAATAAATTTGAGGTGTTTTTGTCAGATATATTATTGGCATAATTTTATTTGACAAAATGTATCATTAAATAGTTCAGTTGAAATAAATCCATGAAATCTAGCACAAATACTGACTTCCAAATTTAATTAAATTATATTCAAGCAATAAAAATGATTAATGCAGTATCGAAATTAAACGGTTAGCTACGGAACCATATGACTTGACTGAATTCAACGAACATGAATTTGTGCATATTCAGCAAAACATGTATTAAATTATATTATATTATATCTAGTCAGAATTTACTTATGTAATACTGTATATTATTTAAATATTTCCTTCACAACACTTTTAAAACAGGATAACAAAATAACAAAAAACAAAAGTTGTATCAAGTTTTGTTTTAAGAAAATGCGTTGAGAAATCAACCTATCAAAATTACATAACATAACATCATTGGCCAGAAGGGTGAAGCAAGATGCTTTTATTCCCCGTTGTCTGATAAGGAGGATGAATTGAAGGAAAGATTTATGAGCTGTGAGCTCGCCCTGGGGGGGGGGGGGACGGAGATTAGTTATTGTTATAAGTGTTCAGGATGGCTTTTGGCCTCTTGTATTTGAAGAGGTCAGTCTCTTCATAGTTTGCTGCTTGTTTAACTAGATCGTTGGGGTGTGTAGAGATCTTTGAGAAGAATTTTTCCGCTGTAGTTTGTAGGAAGGAGTAGATGTAAGGAATGTTTGTATCTCTATGCAGTTGGACGTTTCTCACAAACCACGGTGCATCCAAGATCATGCGCAAACACTTATTTTGCACTCTCTGCAGCATGAGGATGTTGGTGTTGGATATGTGGCTCCAGGCTGGAGATGCATATGTCACTATGGGGCGGATCGTCAGCAGGTAGAGGAGTACTTTGATTCTGGTATTTAGCTTGCTTCTTCTATTAACCTATCAAATTATCAACAGTAACTCCAGGCTATTTTCACGTATAAAATACTATAAAAGGTTTTGGAAGTGAATATATTGTTTTTTAAACAAACCAGACAAAAGTTTAAATGAAAGTTATTTTCAGGATGCTTTTATCTTATACTAAAATATTATTTTTACATTAATATTTTAATGATTTATGAAATATTTAAAATAAAGATATTCTGCATTTTCAGATGACTACATACCTGCATAGCGCGCTGATCGAAATTAACTATAGGAATCGATAGTTTAAAGGAGATCTCTCTAATTAATTTTTGTGATTATCTCCGAACATTTGATTTGCATGGTTAGTTATCGCTATAGATTGTATTATATAATAACAATATATACAATATAACTGAACTATATATCTATGAATAACGCAGTTATGTGCGATCACAAGCTTTTGTGCTAGGAACTCGTTACATTATCGTTAATAGCCAGTTGCAGCCATTGATATTGAACCAAAACAAGAAGAATAATTGAAACATAAGTAAAATGTTTGCTATTTATACTTAAGAAAAGAGATAGGAAAGTGCTAAAAAGAACTGTGCATTCTTTAGGTTGTGCATAGCAACACTTAAGGTGTCACAACAGTCCACGTTTGTTCAGCGAATTCAACTTTACATCACAATTTTCAAGGAGTGAGTGGGATTATGCCACTAATTGCTTCTCTTTTTTTATTCTTTTTTTTTTGTGTGTGTGTGTATGTGAATCGACTAAACAAATTTATATATTCAGAGCATTTTGACATCTATGATGATATGTTAGTCCGACACTTGATAAGAAACTGATAATCACATACAACTTTGAGTCCAAATTACTTTGATATTGATGTTCAATTTATCGTCAACTACAAAGCACATATGAATATGTAGTCAAATGATAAAAACATTTTCATCAGAAAATAAAGTCAGCTAACGTCTTTTATTAATTATAAATGGCGTCGTTGAAGAGAGGAGACTGACAAGTGCCGCCATTTCGTGATCCCTAATCCTAACACTATGTTTATTGTCTGAAATTAGTGTGAGTGTACAGTTTCTTGAGTTTTACAGACATAAAACCCTAATTTACGGATGTACAAACTCGCTTTCTTGCAAAAGTTCGAGTAACTAGGGAACCTGTCGATAAAAATTCAGCAAAAATTCCTCGAGTTGTTGACTAGAATTGAACTTTCGATGTTCTCTTTTCAGGCGATTTAGCGCTGTGGAAGGCCATCTCCACTGAGCTACATTTATATCCCGAAATTTCTTTTTCTAATATTATTATATATGTTATTTAAGAAATTGAATTTTATGTTATGAATATGAAAAAATATGAAAGAACAGTAGAAAACGCATTATGAAGCTACGTATCTGATAACGTTGGAATGATCCGGTTCGAATCCAAATTTCAAATCAAATGGTGAATTAGCCAGTCTCATAGGAATTGGAGGGTTTTACTCCGGAAAACTCATGTTTTATAATCTCTCAAAACAGGCACACTGGCCTGAAGAATAAAGAGAATATACAGACATCGCGAATAATCATAATATACTCCTTGTTCTCCATTTTCTCTGCTGTAATAATTTATTTTAACATGTTGTTATGTCTCAGAAAAATTTTTACATATATACAATAATATATGCAATAATAATATTTTTTAAAATAATTACATATTTTTTGATTTCTAAAATATTTACACGTGCGCAATCATCACTTGAGTGTTAATAATAATAATAATAATAATAATAATAATAATAATAATAATAATTATTATTATTATTATTATTATTATTATTATTAATAAATTTAGTTCTTAAATATCTACATCTCTCATACACCATAAATGTAAATAAATACTCTTTATGAAGTATCAGAAAAAAATTTGCTTTGTTATCTAGTTGTTTAAATGAATATCTAGTTTTCAAAATAAACGGTTACATTATCTTTCGAGTAAAGGAGATTGACTCCTTTCAAAATCAAAGGGAAAAAGTCAGTGAATCAATTAAATCAATTATAAGGACGTAGTTATCAAGGCTGGTGTCTAACGCAATAGACTTTAATGATAAATACTAAATTTCGTTCTACTCTACAGAATATTTATTTATTTATTCGTATGGAGTTTCCTCCCTTTTTCTCCTTCGTCGCTATTAGGGCGAGTTGAGCCCCTCATGGGGGGTTAAGTATTTATGGCTGTAGATCCGTGTGTTCACTGGGCCGGTTTGCCTGCTTGCGGGATGAAGAACTCCAGGTAAACTGGGGGAAAACCCTGCTGTCCACGCCCAAGACCGGTTAACATGGCTATGACTGAGGAAGATCCTTAAGCTCCTCACATCGGCGACGGTAATCGAACCCAGGACACTCCTTCCCCAGACATATGGTTGCGAAGCGCATTGTCACTAGGCTAACCGCGCGGACTCAACAGAATATGAACTGTGGTTAGTCGAGAAAATATCGCTCTTTGTGACAGGGAGTGGAACATATTATACATATGGATTAGCATCGTATTATGAATCGAAGTATTTTGAATATTTTCAACAAATGTTTTCCTTTTCTAATCAAATGAAAAACTAAATCTTGGACTGAAAAGCAGGTTCTTTTCTTTTCCTTAGGAAAGTAGCACACCGTGTTAATTTTCTATGAGATGGATAGGCATATTTTGAGTTTCTACCAATCTCTGATGAGTACCGAAGTTTTTTTTTTTATTTCAGTGTTCTACAAAAACAAACAACAAAAAAGCGCTTGGCTCACCTTTTGACTTTCCTTCATTGAAGTTACTTTGTGTACTTAACGTCAACAGAAGAGTCAAAGTTTTTTTTTAATCGATTCCAAGCCAAATACAATAACTATAGATTAACCAACAAGATTAATAAATCCTGAGAAGTCCTACTATCGCAACAAAGTAGCGAATTAACTTCGCTATATACAGTGAGGTTATATACAGGAAGTCAAAAATATGAATTTTATTAGTGGCTAAATGGAATTAATTAGTATTTATCAGGTAGGTTTTTTTCTACTTTTTTTACTTTCCTTTCATACTGTTATTTCTTTTAATTTAGAATTTGACTCTTATAAAGGTTCTACACTATGGATCTTTCGACGGAGCTCTTTCGTTGAACAGGTCTGAATAAAGGTTTTTCGTGACAATTTGTGACAAATTGATTGAACAGTCTTTATCAGGCTGTTCAATCAATAAACAATCAATCAAAATCCCACTACCTCCGTATGACGGGAATCGTACGGAGGTAGTGGGATTTTCCTCTGAAAACTCAGGTTTTTGTCCTTCAAAAAAAGGACAAACCAGCCTTGTGAATCCACATATCTACAGACGTACATTCTATTTTTCAAGAAAAACAGCAGAACTACCACCCTGTTCTATGATAATTCTCTAGTAAAGGAGCATTAGTATCCTACCAACCATTGGGTTGAAGAAACACACATACACACACACGCACGCACGCACACAGAATATTCTACCGTTTTATATTTGTTTCTAAAACGTTCTTTTTCATATTCAACACTATCGGTAAAGAGCACTTTGCCATCTGTGGTGATATGTTAGTCCGACACTTGGTAAGAAACTGATCTTAACATACAATTTTGAGATCGTGAACCGGTCGAAAAGCGCTTAGTAAAACTTCCTCTAATCGGTTACTAGAATCGAAGATGTACACACAAAATATACTACAGACATCGCGAATGAGGACGAACTAGCCTATTCAGCCAGATTCGATTTTGAATACAGCAAGTTTCAGTGTAGATCTGCGCTTGAGTGGAAATCTGGAAGAAAAGCATGTTTTGATGAAGGCGAAATACAGGCTTTATTAAGGTTGTAGTTAAAAAAAACAACTAAGGACTGGTTTAAAGGAGCGAAGCAATATTGCTTTTCATATTCCCCGTTGTCTGTAGAGGACAGTGTAAGCATAAGGTGTTATTGAGCTATAAAGCTCTGATCATGGCAAGAGGGTAACAGCAATAGGAGAGCCTCAGTTAGAACTTCATTGGCTACAGCATTGTCATCCATTACCCTCCAAGGGTACCAATTTTAGTAGCCTCGTACGACATGCATTAGCTACATTGTTGCTATTCTTATCTCGGCAACCACACGGGGATAAGGTTGTAGTTCTTGAAGTTCTCAAAAGAACTGGGCGATGGACTGAGTCCTTTACTCTTTATCCAGTCATCTGAATGAAGAAAATCTGTGTGATGGGGTGTTATCAAGCTAAAGCTCTAATCATGGCTGGGTAACGGCAGTAGCCGAGCCTCAGTTTAAAACTTCATTGGCTACAGCATTGCCATTTGTTACCCGGGAAATCCTGAAAAAGACTTTAGGTTGCTGGATATTCAAGGTTGTAGTTCTCTTCTACCATCCAGTAAATACGCGATTACTCTAATCAACTTAAAGGTATAATTTGAATGTATCTTTACCCAGGCTTATAGTATCCGATGTTGGGATACTTCTCAATACACAATAACTATTATATAATGTTATGTTGGAGGTTTAATGGATTTTTTACAACACTCAAAAAGAATTAAAATAGAATTTAATACTTCCTATATTTCGTCCTAGTCACTAGGACATCTACGGGGTTTACAAAAACAATTAATGTAACATGCCAATCCTCGTCGAACGGGGGATCGGTCGCTTACCGTCGGAGGTAGCCAACAACATCAGACTCGACGTAGCCAACATCCTCGCTCACTCTTCGCCTCCAAAAAAAAAAAAATAAATAACTTATCGTATGCCCAACGCAAGGCTCTCCTGAAACTACGCAAAGAAAAAAGTATCGTCATTACCAGAGCGGATAAGGTAATGCCACAGTCGTTCTTAATACCAGCGAATACAATCGTAAAATGAGCATTATCCTCCGCGATCGCGCTACCTACATCCCGCTAGAACACGACCCCACAAAAACCAAGTTAAGAAATTAAAAATCTTACTTAAAAAAGTAACCTCCTGGCCCCCTGACGTCACGAAAAAACTTAAACCTTTCCGCTCCCGCCCCCCCCCCGAATATACGGTTTACCAAAAATCCACAAACCCAATTCCCCACTCAGGCCTATAGTAGATGCCACCAATGCACCTTGTTACAGACTGTCTAAACAGCTGGCCAACTGTCTGTCCCCCCTCACCGGAAATTCAGCTTCCTATATAAAAAACTCGACCCACTTTAAAGCCTTCACAGAAAATTTAACCTTGAATAATACAGCCATATTAGTAAGTTTTGATATCTCCTCTTTGTTTACCAATATTCCCTTAACTGACACTTTATCTCTCTTAGAAAACGTTTTTCCCTCTGACATCTTAGATCTCTTTTCCTTTGCCATCAACTCTGGGTATTTCTCTTGGAAGAACAAAATCTACAAGCAGATAGAGGGAACCGCCATGGGTTCCCCCCTCTCACCCACCTTGCCAATTTCTATATGGAAGATTTCGAAAAACGAGCCATAGACTCAGCTCCACTCAAATCTTCTATCTGGCTAAGATATGTAGATGATGTGTTCTCTATTTGGCCTCATGGCCCAGGCACGTTAGACTCCTTCCTCAGTCATCTCAATAGCCTACATCCAAGAATCCAGTTTACTATGGAAAAGGAAAAGAACAATTGTTTACCCTTCCTAGACACCTTAGTCACACGCCTGCCTAATGATACACTTGCCTTCACTGTATACAGAAAACCCCCACACACAGGCAGATACATTCACAAACTCTCCCATCACCATCCCTCACAACAATATGGCATCATTAAAACTCTTACCAAGAGAGCCCACAATCTTTGTTCCAGTGGAATTGCCCTCACTACTGAGCTTAACCACATAGACAGAACTTTCCTCTCCAATGGCTACAGCGAACACAGTATCAAAAAAATAATCAATTCCTCCCCCATTCCCCGTCCCTCTCGTCAACAAGAATTTAAAAATGCCATCACCATACCCTACATTCGTGGCACTTCGGAAAAAATAGCCAATATACTAAAAAAGTATAACCTACACACAGCATATAAGCCCTACCGCAAACTTGCTACCCTTATCCGTTCTACGAACGATCAGCTCCCTCCTCTCTCTCTGCCTGGAGTTTACAAAGTACCCTGTTCCTGTAAGCTTGTGTACTTTGGACAGACAGGCAGATCAGCATCCATCCGCCTGGAGGAACACAAGTCGTACATCGTTAAACACAACTATGGGCATTCAGGTTTGGCTGACCATGTTTTGGACACCACCCACAGAGTATCATGGATGAAAACCACCATGCTCAACCACAGCAAATTCAAGAAAGAGAGACTTTTCTTAGAAGCAGCAGCAGCTCTCAGAAACCAACCAAATCTTAATAAATACGGTTGCATTAAGCTTCCGAAGATTTGAGAAACACTCATCACCAGAGGTCCAACCTTACATTCCAGGCCACCTACTACCGCCCTTAGAGGGCGCTCCACCTAGATAGGACTTTAGTGTCACCCACGTGGTTGGGTTTAGTTAGTATTGTAAGTTTTTGTGTGCATGTTACATTAATTGTTTTTGTAATCCCCGTAGATGTCCTAGTGACTAGGACGAAATATAGGAAGTACAAATTCTATTTTATTCTTTTTGAGTGTTGTAAAAAAGCCTCTACACAAGTATTATATAATGTGACGTAGTATTTTCCAAGCTTTACATAACTGGAGCCCAGTTTTTCCAATATGCAATAATTTATTGTGGTTCGATCACGTATGTATGCATGCATGTAGTTAGATGGAAAAAATAAGCATTTTTTAAATAATAGTAGGTAGCTATTTATTATTATTATTATTATTATTATTATTATTATTATTATTATTATTATTATTATTATTATTATTATTGCTTTTCCTTATCAATGCTTAGAACGATCACTATACATGCTTTCATTCTCTGAAACAAGAAACATGCGAAGTTTAGAATTAAAACAAATAGCTTCATGTATATCTGAATTAAAATATCTGAAGATCGAGAAAAGATTGTTGTTCTTAACTACCTTTTCAGATTTATTTAATGATTTAATAATTTTCAAATTGAGGTAGCAATTTTTGTCATTTTTTAACGAAACTTAATGATTTAGATAATGTAATGTAGAAAATAACTAAATAAATGGTGTATAATTTTATGGACTAAAAGATTTATAAATTATAAATATTAAATAATTTGTTAATTTGCACTTCGCAGAATGTTTGTTTCTTTACGTTTAAGCTTTTACTGCCTTTGTTTAATAATAATCACAGTACACCAAAAAAAATCTTCTTATTATTAAAAATGTCATGCAAAATTACCAAGTAACTTTCCTGTGTGGTGGCCGGGATAAGAATAACCCCAATGTAGCTCATGCATGTCGTACGAGGCGAATAGATGAGTATCCTGTGTGGGTAATGGATGGCAGTGAAGTTCTAACTGACGCTCGGCTATTGCTGTTAACCTCTTGCCATGATCGGAGCTTTAATAGCTCAATAACACTTTATCCCTACACTGTTCTCTACAGATAACGGGGAAGATTAAAGCCACTCCTTATAAGGGCCAAGTAACTCAATGAAATGTACCTTCAGGATTTGATTCTAAGCATGCGATCGCTGGCCGAATTCTTCCACTTCTGACGGATAAACGTTCTGTAAGACACTCGAACCTGGATGCTCTCTTTTATTATGAAATGGTGGTTTCTAAACTCTCACGGAATAAGAAGGAGGTGTTGTGTGAAGAAATTCGATTTAACATACAAGAAATACCAAGATTTATGATATGTTTTCAAACAGAGAACATTATGCATGGTCTAAAATACCATAACCACTCGTTTGCAAAATTCACCTTGATGCTTATATGAAGTTCTTCACTAGAGAACGTCTTCAAGTTCTAAGGTTCTAATAGCTGCTGACTTCATAAAAGATTTCAAATAGTAATTTTATGCTGATGAGTTGAAATTGATTTCTTTCATTATCGTATACCATGGTTTTTGAAATTTTTGCTTACCGACAGGCCATATTTTACCATCAGCGTTATGACCCATGAGGAACAAAACTGAAATAGTTGGCATACCAAGCAGATAATCTTGATATTTTTCAGCTGAAACTAAAGTTGGAGGAAACTTAGGATAGGAATGGGAGATGTCAATTATACTAAAAGGTGAGACATTTTAAGCACTTAATATCTTACTTACAATGTCTCACTTTTAGTCTTAAAAATTGACTCTTAAATGTTGCTAATGTTTATGCCACCCACTAGCCTTATGTTGGGAATGTGTGGCAACTCTGAGAACACCAAAGTATGCCCGTTTTTTATTTTTTTCCACTTTTTAAAATAAATTTTAAATATTTGCTATCAAACATTATTTAAATAAATTGACATTTAACTTTATTCCTGCGATGTTCTTGTTTCGCTATAATTCAAATCATAACAATAAAAAATATAAAATTCAGTCCATTACGCAAAACATCGAATGTGGATTGAATGAACTAGGACGTGTAAAATGCGTACTTGTATGAAATGGACCCACTGGATCCTCATACATACAAATTACCAGGTTGTTGGCTATCTGTTAGCCAACAGATATCACAAATATACCATACACACCGGTATATGGTATACCATACAGGCATCTGAATGTTTCCAGATGCTTCAGATACCCGTGGTATGTTACCAACGTTTTTCCAACAGCAACCTTGGGATGGTAACAGTTTTATAAACCCACAGGATGGGTTGTATCATGGAAGTCCGGTTATCGAAGACCTATTTTCGAAAATATCAAAATGTTTAAATAGCTCATATCACAGGACACTGAATTTCCAATAAACATCCACATTTGATAAAAGACGACGCCATTTTCCATTGATGTGTATCATTACTTCAATGATAGGAAAATATTAAAAAGACACAAACTGAATCAGGCGTTGCTCTTGCCTATCCACAATTGCAATTACTATAGATTTCCGACCTTATGACTTTAGGTGGGGTGGAATTTATATACCGAAACATATGCCATGAGATTTTCAAGAATACAGTTTGATTTTTTGTTTTGTTTTGTTTATTCTTCTCCGAATCAACCTCAGGCTTAAACAATTCCACGACAATTGTAACCAGCTTTCCCATCACAGCCTATATCATGTTGTGTGTGTGTGTGTGTGTGTGTGTAAAGTGCATCTACGATAAAATTACTCTACAATAAATGTATCGGAAAATGTACTAATCGTAATATCATAGTTTTGCGTTATATCAGTGCTATCCATACATTATAACAATTCGTGCTCATATCTATAATATGAATAAAGTTTTAGTTTTTAAAAAGTATTATTATTGCGTGACTCTACCAAGGAATCGAAGGACTTATTGTAGGAGTGCACACTACTTCTCTAAACACAACTCACCATCTTCTCAAATTACTCCTTCACTTACACAAAACGCTATTACTACCATGAACACACACGGCCATCTACCGTCTATTACAACCAATGGTATTTTTTGTCCGTAAACGGTGTGTGGACTAAAAACGAGTTTCTAGGAGAATTCCTTGCTATCTTAGTAAGAGATCGCCTAATCTCAACGTGGAAAAGAGAATTTAAAATTTCTCTCGTCTTTACGAGAATCGAACTCAGGTCTTTTCCAATCGAAGAGTGCAATGTCCCATTCTGCTTCCATTTACGCAGGCGCTTAAATTATATTGAAGTATATTAAAAGACAGGCACGCGCACACATGCACCCACCCGCCGACTCACACACACAACCGCGTATAATGTAATTAGCATTATCCGTAAGCAAGCCATCAAGTTTTCTTACACAATTCAGATTCGCATCGCAGAAGGGATCTAAAAAAACCTTAAACGAATATTTGAGCAATTCGCAGAGCACTCATAGAAGCGGGTGGGGCTAGTTTTTGTGAATGCATTCTCCCTAAATGCATACAAGATTAATTCGCAGAGAATCCCTCCTCAACATCGGTAATTAAACAGCTTTTCTCCATAAATAATAATCCATAAGGATGTATTAGAAATCTTTTTCTTTATATTATACAAATTAAGAGGATATTCTATCCAAAGTTATTTCAAAGCCGAATATATAGAAACTACAAGAGTTTCCTGCCGAATATAGAAACTATAAAAGTTTCGGAGGATCCAAGCGTAAGAAACCTTTCAGGACAGGGGCAACTCGTGGCAAAGGTGGAGTAAGTTCTGATCACTTTCCTTAGTATTCTCCATAATACAAAGTACATCTTCTGGTGGACATGTATGATACAATGTATTAAATATGGGAATTGATCACTACCCAGACAGGTTTTTGTGTAATTCTGTATCGCCGAAGTGAAGCCTCTGGGCTCTTTATTTCAGTAATTCTTGGTACCTTTTAAAATGTGGCACCTTTTCGCAACTCGTATGGAAAATAATGACTTCTGCATCAACTTCAACCTGGTTATTTAACAATCTGGGTCTGGGTCCCACTGATGAGACCTCAATAGGAGTCGGAACTGGTGGGGGCTGGCTTTGAGAGGCTCTGCTTCGGGATAGGATTTTGACTGTCTTTGAGTAGGGCCACCGCTGAGATTACGGCTCTGGTTGATGGTGGGGTGAGTCTGGCACTGGGTAGAGCAAACGGTGAGAAGTTCTTCTCGGTGACGGAGTGAGCCTGTCACTGAATGGAACAACGCTGAGTTGGACGGTCTTTCGGCCACTATGAAGTGGTCTAGGGATCGTCCTAATTTTTAGAGAGGTCTTTACTTAAATACACCTCAGTAAAGGTGTCGAAACCGGTTGGAAGCTTGGCTGATGAATGGCAATGCTGTAGCCCGAGAAGTTTTAACTGACAGCTCGGCTGTTGCTGTTACCCAGGTCCTGATTGGTGGGGGTGGTGAGGGGCAAATGAATGGCAATGCTGTAGCCCCATGAAATTTCCTGAGGCACAGCGGTTGCTGTTACCCCTCAGATGACATATGAGTAAATGAGTGGCTGTGCTCGGTGGTGGGGTGAACTTACCACGGGATAGAGTCAACCGGTTCTGAGAGTTCTTCCCATTACAGAATGAGCTTGTAATTGAGGGGAACAACGCTGAGTTTTTGGAGGTTGACCTTTACTTGAAGATTCAACAAAGGTCGAAACCGGTCAAGTAGTGACCCCCCTCTCATAATGCATAGCATCATACATGACCGCAAGGAGATGTGCTTTTGGAGAATACTAAGGAAAGTAATCAGAACTTACGCCACCTTTGCCACGAGTTCCCCTGTCCTGAAAGATTGCTTACGCTTGGATCTGCTGAAACTTTTATAATTTCTATATTCGGCACGAAACTCTTGTAGTTTCTATATATTCGACTTTGAAATAATGTTGGATTCAATATTCACTTAATTTGTATAATTGTGCATCGCCGAAATGAAGCCTCTGGGCTCTTTATTTCGGCTTTTTCTTTATATTTATATATTTATATAAGAGACAAATATTTCTAGTAAGCAGCACCAAGACAATAGATAAATGCAAGTCACAAACAAGTAATACACTGATTGATTCTTTCAAAACATAAAAGATTACTAAAGATTACTCAAGTAGAATTTAAGCGTTTATTATTAGGAAATAATCCTTGAAATTGAAAGAAAGACGAGTTTCATTTTATGCTGTGCGCCTTTTATCTTTCTTCCCAAGTGAATCTTCCAAGAAATGGGAAAAAATTACCACTTGGACCAGTGCTGAAGCAACAGTTGAAAAGGGGGAAAGCAACAGATTTGATGGAAAATCAATCCATCTTTGCGTCGATGTCAGCAGCAGTAGGATTTATGAGCTTAACTTTTATTTTTATATTTAATTTTCCTTCGAATGTAGGGTTCAAGAAGAATATCAAGAGAAAGGACAATTAAGAAAAGCTACTGAGATATCACTATAAATTTGATAGATTGTTATAGTATTAGAGCCAATTAATAATTAACGTTCACAAATTTTTAACCTGTAGTTTGGAATACATGGACAACTCAATTACCGTTAAATCCCTTCTATTTTATATTGCTTATTAAAAATATTTTAAGCAAAATAAGAAAAAGTGCCTATTTTGGGAAAATAGTTTTAAATAATAACAGCCGCTTGGTTGTTAAAATACCAAACCAAACATCGCAGAAAGGTAACAGGAGAAAATAGGTATCAGCTACTTTTTCTCTTTCGTAATACTTACATAAATTACATTAGCCTCACATTAGCCCCCCCACATGGTATTGGGGCTATGGTTTTTGTGCAATCGGCGTTCTAGTCGATGCACGGAACTCCCGGCATTGTAATTGTCACCCGATGAATGGCGATTTTTGCTTAGTAGCTTTCGAAACATCCCACGGTCACGTTCGATGAGTGTGGTATATAGTGCACTGCGGGTAGTACTTGCAGTTCACTCCCTGCGTTTTGATCTTATTATGGTGTTACTGATTGTTGACCTGGAATGGGCCAATTTGTCAACAATATGCTGAACTATGGACTGCAACATAGTATCCGATTACAACGTTTCAAACTCCGTCAGTTTCCTTCTCGCTGCCATTTCAGTTGCATGGATTGGGGAGCATCAGACCCCTCCATTTTATACCGGCTACAAACACGGGTGTGGTTTAATGGCACTTTCCACCTCGCCCATGGAAGTATCCATTGATTTTTTTTTTTCTAAATGTACTTAATTATTTCTACTGTTTCCCATTATCTGCTCATGATACGTTCTAAGATCCCTCCCCCGCGGGATAATTGAAACCGCGCATAGTACCGAACCCTATGTACACTATGTTTTTTTCTAATAACCGACAACTGCCCAGAACGGCGCGCGATTCCAGATATTTCTGATTTTCGAAAGGCTGTAAGGTGCACGTGGCTTTTTCCACCTTTGCAACGAGTTGCGGTGGTGTTGGACTACCTGTGGGATTAGTCGAGTTATCCATTACAAAAAGAAAGAGCCACACGACTTCGTTTCAGCGATGTAAAATTAAATAGGCAAAGTGGATATTAGATCCAACATTATTTCAAAGCCGATTGTTTGCACGGAGTCTCCTACAGAGGCTCCTTGCAAACAATTGCAAATAAAATCAATATGGGTTCGATTCCCGGCAGTGAGGAGAGGAAATCGAAGGTGAGATAGCAGGACTCATGCGGCGGTTAGGGATTTTTTTCACACGAAAACTCCGGTTTTTCATCCCGCAGAACAGGTAAACCGGCCATGTGAACACACATGGGTTCCAGTCATGAATACTCCCCACCCAAATGTCGGCCCGGATCTCGGATAGCAATGGCGAAGTGCCCTGTAAAAATCTTACCACGAATACTTTGTATGCAATGTCCGCAAAGTATTTCTGGGATATCTTGCTGCCAAAATATATTTTAAATGAATGTCCTTTCCTGTATGAACAAAACAATACACGTTCCACCATAAAAGAATGTTTTGATGAGAAGGATGTTGAAGAATTTAGCTGGCCTGTGGATAGCTCTGATCTCGAGCCCATCGAAAACCTAGGTGTTTGAACTACCTTTCCATGAACTACCTAGCAGTAATTCATGGAAAGACTACTGCCATTAGACACAGATGAGAGTTCTTTTACCAATAGATGAGCCATTTCCATATTAATACCTCTCATGTTAGAAAGCAGAGGATGAGCATGCGTTATTATTTATAGTTGGGGTATATTGTTTTACTTGTTTTCGTTTATGTGATTATTTCGAATATCAACATACATGAAATAAAATAAACATTATATATCATTATAGTGATGACGATCTCATTGTTCATTAAGACCTTCAATCTATATCTATAAGAATTTTATTAACTTAAAAATTTAGAAATTAATTATAAAAAAAGTTATAATTAACATACTTCTAAGTTATATCATAGTCTATTAGAAATAATGAAAATTTAATAACATTTATTAATTTCATCAAGACACCTTTATTTTATTTTAATCATATTACTCATAAAATGCTATTTTAAGGGCTAATAACAGCTCGCAACAGTGGCTGGTTGCGAGCTGTTATTTAGCTTGCAACACTCTCCTTAAAGCTATTATTATATTATTAGCACTTTAAACCGTACCGGTCCCGAGGATAAGGTGGCTAGCCATATGCCTACCATCGTGTCCTATGTCTGTAGCTGCGTGTGTTCACGGGGCCGGTTTGACTGCTTGCGGAAGGAAAAACCCCGCAGTCCACGCCCAAGACCGGCTAACTTGTAATACAAATTAATCGAATATTACCCCAGAAGATAGAAGTTGGACAGACGAACTCTCCTTAAATCTTTTAAATAAAGATTAGATTATTTATATTCACACCTCTCTCTCGCTCTTATACTCTCATTTCTTTCTTTCTCTCTCTCTCTTACGGCCTTCGCAAACAGCCCTTTATACCACTCAGTTGATGACGTTGAATGAGCAACGATTATTTAAGCAATCGTCATATGTAGTAGCCTGGTTTAACATGAATTTCTATTACAGTGAACATCAATATATTTCTATCATTCGATTGTTAAGACATAGCCAGAGCAGCTACTTTTGGTTGTTTGGAAATACGATTGAAGCAAATAAGACGATGATCATGGACTATTGTGATTGCAATATGGTGTGTTCATCTGCATTTCATAAAATAAATTTAGCACAAAAGTTACATTTAACTTTGGCAAGTTCATGCTTACCTACCAATGAACGTTTTCGTTCATTTAGAATAATAATAACAATTACTATTTTTATCAGAGATATTCACCTTACGGGAGTGGGGATGAGCCAAAACTTACTTTTACTATGAAAAGTAAGTTATGACTGATATGATAATCTAAATATAAATCAGATGAGATTTTGTTAGGATCTTTCTTCAAACAACCACTTTGGACACACACACACACACACACACACATACATACGTAGATCCTAAATAGTCCTGAGTATTTTTTATTTTTTTTCTGCTTCAGCATTAGATAACAGCATATATGTTTGTATATGCTGTTAATCTTGGCAAATATGTAAATATAAATCGATAATGTAAATATAAATCAGATGAGATTTTCTTAGGATCTTTCTTCAAACAACCACTTTGGACACACACACACACACACACACACACACACACACACACACACACACACACACACACACACACACACACACACACACACACACACACACACACACACACACACACACACACACACGTAGATCCTAAATAGTCCTGAGTATTTTTTATTTTTTTTCTGCTTCAGCATTAGATAACAGCATATACGTTTGTATATGCTGTTAATCTTGGCCAATAATTTTCTCTTTGATGAATTACAAGGGCTTCAACTCTGAAAAGGGAGTTCATTCCGAGAACATATTTTGCATACAACACACAGGGTTGTTCGTGCCAATGAATGATCCATTCAGTTTCTGCCTTGACAGAAAAGGGTCACGCTGTAGGGATCTAAATAGAAAAACGGGCGGAGTTGTTCGAATGCCTTGCGTTCTTAGTAAGTGACACACTTAACTGCGACCACGCGGACAATGGACGTGTGAACTAAAAAACTGGAACTAATCTGGACTATTTATTATGTACCTTCCTTTATTTAGAGAATCCATCAGACTATCATTTATGTTTTAAATAAATTCACTCATTGACCTGGAAAATATGCCGATAGAGAACTCATGTCTGAAGAACAAATAGCGAATATATTTTAGCCAATATAGACTTCGCATATCGAACAGAAATTTAAGATAAATCATTAAGACGCAACGTTTTAACCATGTTGGAACACTCAAAACATAAATTTTCAATTTCCGGCAGTTAATTTTCTGTTTAACTTGTTCTCTCAAAGCCATCGTAAAAAATAATTCAGCTTAGTCGACTATCATCTAATTTCTCCCTGAACATTCATAAAAGCATTTACCATCTGAACGTTTTATTTGCCATCATATTTCCTATTCTGATATTTGAGGTTTCACTAATTAAATATCCCCATATCTCTTTACTAACTAGACTTTTATTTCCTTAATTAATCAAGAATTAATCAAATGGTCACAAAACACGTAACAAATTTAGTATAGTCCTTATAATGACTGGCTGAGGTGGCCGAAGGGACAAAGCAAGAATGCTTTTCATCTTCCCCGTTATCTGTAGAGAACAGTGTAAGGATAAGGTGTTATTGAGCTAATAAAGATCTGATCATAGCAAAAGGGTAATAGGTCCTTATAATCCTTATGAGGACTGGCTTAAAGGGGCGAAGGAAGAGTGCTTTTCATCTTCCCCGTTATCTGTAGAAGAAAATGTATGGATGGGGTGATATAGTGCTATAAGCTCTGATCATGGCAGGAGGGTACCAGCAATAGCCGAGCTTCAGTTAGAACTTGATTGGTTACAGCATTGCCATCCATTACCCTCCAAGGGTATTGGATTGAATGAATCAATCACCGCATCTCACGATCGATTGTCCAATTTCTTCATCCATCCTCAGGGTAACAGGTTCTTAAAAGAACTGGGCGATGGACTGAGTGCTTGACTCTTTATCCCATCATCTGAATGAAGAAAATCTGTGTTGATGGAGTGTTGTTGAGCTAAAAAGCTCTAGTCATGGCTGGGTAACGGCAATAGCCGAGCCTCAGTTAAAACTTCATTGGCTAGCATTGCCATTTGTTACCCTGATTAGTAAGTAAAGGGTAAAATCTCAAAAAATCGGACGATCTCTAGGCCACTCCATAGTGGGCGAAAGACCGTCCATATCTCAGCGTTGGTTCCACTCATTGACGGGCTCCCCGACCACTAAGCAGAACCACTCAAATTCCGAGGAAAATAATTCACCGACAAGAACCCCTCAGCGGGCCGTGCCGGAGAACACCTTCCCCGGAGACTCAAGGTGCTCCCTTAAGGCAAAAACCCTAAGGGAGCGAACTCAAAAACTCACACCCAGGATAACAGCAACAGCCGAACCTCAGTTTACTTCCTCGGTTCAGCATTGCTATTTGTTACCCTGGAAGTCCTAAAAAGCACTGCATAATCTTGTTAGGGTAACAGGTTCACAAATTTATTCATATATAAGAAAAAAATATTTAAAATTCCAAAAGGTTTTGAAGTAACTTGCATGTTAAATATAACAAAACACGTGTATTTTTATTATATGGAATTAAATTAATATAATAAATTACGATTGAAAAACTATTCATATAATAATATATATTTCCAAGCCACAGTAAGTAAGGAAATGTTTGCAGTTGCATTTTCGACAACAGTATTACTTTTTCTCTCTTTCAATTTGTAACGTATGTTCATATATAATAGATTGTGGAGCATAAAACGCATCAATTTGGATTGTTTTAGACATTAATGTGGAGGATGTTATAAGAGCATCCATATTTTATAGCCAAATGTAAACAAAATGTTTCAAATAAATTTCGAAACATAAGTTTCGTTTGCATTTGGCTCTAAAATGTGAAATTGCTGGTGGGACTCTCAAATCACTGTCAGCCTCGCACATCCCAAAATGACATATCCCACTGTAAACACACAACCTAAAATCTGCAATGAGACACCTCTGTGATCATTAGATCCATAAAGAATTTTTACCTCCATTTATAAATATTCATAAGACTACGAGTATTATGTAGTATGTGATTAGGCGTAGGAAGAATGACACACCTACAAGAAGTAAATCACTATTCAGTAAATCAATAGATCGCTATTCCATCTATGATTTGTACCTGTAATGTAATCGGTGCATTGAACGATAAAGTTGTCCACAGACAGCTTTGAGGGGTGGAGGGTAAATAAAATGTTGATCTATGAACTTCCCGAGTACGATTTATTCATGATTTAGAGGTTAACGAAGTTCGCTTTACGTCCACATCGTTAGTTTCCAGTTGTGCGGTTTAATCTCCACAAGCGAATTAAAATATCGTTAGGTGTGACAACACTGTAATCAGCTGCAACCATTATTTGACTTCGCGTGTAACCCTGTGACTTTCCAACTTATCAATATGCAATACCACAAGCCAAACACGTCACTGTATAAGAGACAGTATCAATATACCGACTTCGTTAATGGGTGGCTCTCTGATTTTGTATTATTAAATAAAGTAAAGAGATTCGTTCTCTATTTACTTTTCTGTGAAACCAAACTATTCGAAATAGTTCGGGAATTGTTATTACAGTTCCTAAACGTAACATATGGCCTGGTTGAGGCCCAACCAGGCTGGCTGTTACTATTCGTCCAACCGTTGGACGAATTGTTAGTGAATTTGTTTTCTAGCCAAGAGGCTGTGCGTTCGAATCCCGCCATGGGCATGAATGTTTGTGATTGGCGTACTAACTCTCTGTGGGAGGGCATCTGCAATCCTACCACTTCTTGTAGCAGAAGGCTTCAGGTGATCCCAAAATCATAAAAGATACTGGAATGACCATACGGCGACTGCGTGAATAACTGACTAAATACGTAACATGCCCGTTTTTCGCATAATATTGTTTTGTATGACTATTTCGCGTAACGGTCGAGTTAATCGATTTTTTTCCCCTTTCCTTCTTTTTTTTTTTTTTCTTAAATCAAATTTCAGTAGAATACCAAAATATCAAGCTTACCATCTCCAATTTGAAAATATTAGTAAAATATAATCAAAATTTTAAATATCCATCATCGTCTTAAAATCAAATAAATGAAACATGAAAGTTTCGAATATTCCCACAGAGTTTATGAAAATAAACCTTCGACATTGACTATGCCAAGGCGTGGCCTTGGCTTGCACTACAGTACTCGTATTTAAAAGACGTGGACTCTGCTTGGGAGCTTATAGTTTTAAAATTATTAAAGAAATTTAATATCTTCATTATACTTTAATAATCATATGAAAGTGAAACGTATTTTCCAGTACTATTATTATCTCTCAGTATTACACGTGCGAAGAATAGAACTCTCCGACATGTGAATGTCAGTGGTTTGTACTACGTTTTTTTATTTCCTTCTTAGATTTCTACACTCAGGCCAGTGAAAAACCATAAATAATCAATGCGCTAATAAAAGGCTAATATATGGGCTGAATCAATTTCTTTAAGTAGTGAGAACAAAGGCAACTCCTACGGCGAAGATTTATTGCTATCCATTACCTTCCCTGAGTACCATTTTCGTCGCCTCGTATGACATGCATGGGCCACAATTGGGCTATTCTATAATATTATACATGAAATAAAATGGTCTTTTAGATTTCTTTATACAACTCTTAAAATTTTCAAAATTTTAAATGTAGATGTTTTATTCAAATTTATCATTAATATTTAAATACACTTTATTAAAAGGGCAGTTTTTATTCTAAAGCAGAATACGATTATTTGTAAAATGTTAAGCTATTGCAGAAGTGGACAATGGATGATCTAAATTTGAATTAAACGAAAAAAAATTACATTTTTTTTTTTAATTCTAACGAATTTTATTTAGGTGTTTTGCGTAGTTGAACTCGATATAACAGGATTCGGTATCAGAGCGATATATGTAAGCCAAGCCCTTTCCTTAGAAAATAAATATGAACTTCTCAAGCGCTTTCTCTGCCAGTTTTCATTAATTGCAACCAAATAATAGAAAAGCTTCATGGAATTAACATGGAGTTTAGTTAAATGCGGATGAGGAATATGTACAACTTGATCAAATTTAAATAATCACAAAATTAAAAGAAAGAACCATTAAATCAAGTTATATACTTTATCCCACCAACCTATAATTCTGAGGAACTGTTGAAGTTATTCAGTAGAAAACAAATGCATGATTATTTAGTTAAAAAAAAATAGACAGAGACCCATGATGAGTAGTGATTGACAGTGCGTTACCTCTTTCAAATGAACTATTCTCTGATCTAACAGCAGAACACATAAATAAAAAATTGAACTGAATTTCATCTGTGGTCATAGCATTATTTAGCTAATTATATATATAAAACTAAATGGTGTTTTAGATTTCTTTATAAAACACTTAAATTTATCAAAAATTTGAAATATTACTTCAGATCTTTCACCATTAATATTTATTTTATTTCTTTTAAAAAAATAATTTTTTAAATTATGGCTTGATCGATAATATACGGCATAACTTAATGTTGGATTAGCTGGAAAACGCGTGGAAATAATTTTTGAGATTGATCTTCTCCGAAATTCTAGGAAATAAGATTTCTTTGCAGAGCAAACCTTGTATACCATCCAGTAATTTATTAAACAGTTGTTCAATAAATTACTAGTTGATTTTACTAAACAGTTGTTTACCCATTAATTACTGAGGATGCCATCTAATGAGAAATGTGCATTAGTATTTGGAATGCTATTAGTTTTACGCAAGAGTTCACATTTACGTATGTTAACAACGGAAGAGTCAATAAGTCGTTTGGACGTGTGTAGTCTCTTCCTCAATGGGATCCGCTCTCCACCCATGATAACCGGAGTCTCTTGGATGGAGAGCTGATACATAACCACTCAGCCAACAAGGCCAGGGATTCATATTTGCATGAACTTTTCTTAGGAGTACATTAAAAAAAAATTAGATTAAAATTGAGAATGTTTGTAAACTATAAAATTCCATAAAATTGTGGCTTACTTCTAAAGATTTTTAGAATACAATGAGAGATAAACTTTATGGCGTGTTTTAAGACATGCTATTAGTGTTGAAATGCCAATTGATTCTTTTAAGACGTACACTTTACAAGATATTTTAGCTTCATTCTCACAAGATATTTTAGCTTCATTCACTGTATTGTATAAAACTGATATAGTGTAATACTTTCTTTACAAACTCTACGCTTAGAAACTCTACGTAGCGATGTGTGTTACTAGGGGACTTCGTTTATTATGGGAGTTTCTCGAAGAGTTTGAAATAACCGAATACCACAATTCAAATACAATATCCATATTCATGGAGAGATCGCGTCTTTCCAGTGTGTGTTTGTGCGTGCTTTGGTTGTTTGGCACTCACATCATCTAAATAGTCCAAATATATTAATTTTTTGATTGCATCCGTTTGAGTGTTAAAGATAACACAAATGAAATCGATATTATTATGATTATTTGTCAAACAAATGATAGTTCTGCTGATCATGCGCCCTTTTGTCTCGTGTGAATGTATACGTTTTTAAAAAAGATGTTATTTAGGTTTATGCCTACTAGATATCTATTACTAAAAGTTGAGTGTTTTATTATTGTTAATTCGAGGTATTCTGCAACTGGCTGTTCTGGTATAAGCTTACTAAGTTCTGTGTCTTAAAATATCCTTATTAATGTTTCTCGTGTGTAAGCAGGGTTTGAATTCAGCCAAATATTTCAAATCAAATAAAACACACGACTTTTAGTGTAATAGACATCTAGTAGGCATAATGTGTTTTGAGATAATGCATTTTCGCAAAAAATCGATCTAGTGGTTTTTTTTCACAATGAAGCAAAAACTATAAATATTGAATTTTTCTTACAAGATCGAATGCTGAAATATTTACCATTAAATCACAGGTAATCAGGCAAAATAAAACAGGAGCATGCATTTTCACAGAATTTATCCTTGGATATAAAATTCTCCTTACCCACAATTGAATCATTGACAGCACAACATGAATGATATATTACAAAATTTGTTTATTCCCTTGGTGTTCATTGAAGATATTAACTAGAAAATGGGTCAAAATGTTTAATGCACGCTTGGAATTTCTTTGAAACATATATTGCAATATAATTTTAATAAATGAAAACGAGTCCCTGAATCTTTTTGTAAGAGTGCTTCAAGGAAATAAATTTCAAGTAAGATAATATTGTTCTTTGATTTCCTGTTTTGTGTTGAAGAATAAACTGGAATATATTCCAACTCTTTACACTATGTTTTGTGACAGTCTAAAACTCAATAATGCTTAAAAAAAGAATGTCAGCACTTATATAAAGATATAAAACTTTAAAAACTACATTGCACATTTTTTAATAATGTTATTTAATTGAATTTTTTTTCTATTCTCTAAAATTTCACAAGATAATCTTAGAATGTTCATAAGCCATGAAATTTTTTGTATACGTATAGTTCTTAAGTCAGCATTTACTTTCCAGTAATAATGGTGGAAGGAATTGATTGATTCAATCAATCCAATACCCTTGGATGGTAATAGATGGCAATGCTGTAGCCAGTGAAGTTCTAACTGAGGCTCGGCTATTGCTCTTACCCTCCTGCCATGATCAGAGCTTTAATAATAGCTCAATAACCTTATCCCTACACTGTTCGCTACAGATAACGGGGAATATGAAAAGCATTCTTGCTTCGCCCCTTTAAGCCAGTCCTTATAAGGACAGTAATAATGGTTTCTAAGCTAATATTTTCATCAAATTTTCGTGTTGCCTCTGCGTGAATATGTACAGGTGTATCTTTAGTTTTACAAATTTAGCTGGTTACGTCCAAGTTTAAATTAAAATGTTTCTGTTAATGTGAGAGACACCTGAATATCGTAACTTAAAATTACGTAATGTCTTCACTGCAAATATTAAGAAATTTGCCGATATACAAACTATTCTCACAAAAAAAAAAGCACATTTTATGATCAGTGTTCATAAATTGCATTACAGACTCAAGTCGTTTTCAAAAGAGACAACAAGCCAGTTAAAGGAATCAAAGAACTGTAATGTGTATTATTAACCAATCCTTACATTTGTTTTATCCACAGGTATATACTGTCAGGTATAAATAACATTGAAGTGAGTTCTTTCAATGTTCGTGCTAAGTTTTATTATTAATATATTAATTCATAAAACATTTACAACTCTGTTGTATAACTAATATTGAAAATTTTATAAAACTGTATCGCTCATGATATTTTAATGCGTTGTTCGTAACTGCTGAGTTTTAGTTGTTGCGTGTGCTGAACACCGTGTTAAATAGTAAATAAAGCTGCCTGTCTGTAAAACAGAACTTTGGTTTATAAAAATGTATGACTAAAGCCTTCGGGGGGTGGGAGGGAAAGTATGACTAAAACATTAACTGTAAACATCATCGGTATCTTATATTGATATCTTTTTTTTTCAACAATTTCTTATACTTTATCTTTCATATTTATTTTCATATTTCATATCCATTTTCCTATACGCATGTAAACAAGTCCTGACTATGGGGCAGACTGCTTTTCAGAATGTTATAAAAAATTAGTTTCAATGACTCTATACCGAGAATGAAAAAGAATAAGGTTTAATGTTAAGATACTACTACTTTCATTGAATAAATCGACTTCTTCAGGTGCCACAGGCAAAGCATCATATAAAATAACAGAGACATGATAAAATTACACCAACAGATCTAGCATAAAATACAATAGTAATTTTACCGGTTATTTTGGTGGCATTTTCCCCGTGAAGGATGAAAATTTGATGTTTTAAGGATACTTGTGACATAAAGACTGAATAATATATGCACGTAAACACAAGAAAGATATTTAATTAACCAAATATTTCCGGCTGGAAATAGCAAACCATCTTCAGTGGCACTACAAGAATTTAAAAAATAAAAATAAAATAAATAAAACATTAAAAAAATACAAGGTGGAATACTAACAATAGATCATTTAAAAATAGAACAAGCCGCATGATGTTATATCACAAAGTATTAAGGGAATATTTTTAAGAAGAGACATGATTGAAATAAAGATATTAATTAATAATATTAAATAACATAAAATTAATATGAATTAATGAGTTATCCTGATTAGACTTTCCCAGATTTTTCATATAGATATACAGTCATTCCGATTCAGGTTAGGACGATGGAGTAAGGCCTCTACACTTTTTTTGAATAAACGTTCAAATTTATAATGGGATCTATGTAAGAGGCGAGTTTTTGATGAAAGGATGTTGTGGTTAGTTGCAATCCCGTGCTGAGCCACTCCAGATTTTTGAGGTTTGTTGTAATGAATGGAGGATTGATGTTCTTGGATTCTTTTTCAAGAGAACGTCCAGTTTGTCCAAAATAGGAGAGATCACAGTTGCAGGGAATTTGATAAACTTCAAGAAGAGATATAGTGTTGAGCATTTGTCTTTAGGAGAAGGAAAGTGGGAAGATAATTTGTTAATAGGTGAATACGTAGCTGTTAACTCAAATTTCTTCAGAATTCTTGCGATAGGTTCTGAAATCCCGGAGATGTAAGGAATTGGAACTCAACGTATTGAATCTTCGTTGTTTTGAGGTGGAATATAAGAATCGAGAAGATGTTGAGTACTCTTTTCGGAAAAGCCATTGAGTTTCATGTGTTGTTGGATAGTAGAAAGTTCTTTCTGTAGAAAATTAGAAGTAGACCGATTAGTTTTGGTTCTTCTGATTAGACATTTTATGATTCCTGTTTTTTGACAAGGATGGTTACGAGCAAAGTTCAATTTTTTTAAAAAATGCCGCGACAACAAGATTATTCCCGATTTAGCTAAGATTAAAGAAACTATAAAATCTCCTGGAGCTCATAATATTTACCGGAACACTAGTTTATCGTTAATCCGTAACCAACGTTAAGCTGCTAAACGTGATCTTGCTATTCACAGTCATCATATTTCTGATCTTCGCACCTATATTTCCACAAACTTGGATCCACATCTTTCAGACATAGTTCTAAATGTGGCTAAACGTTCTACTCAACATATAATAAACTAAGTCAACATCTAAACCGAAAATATGAAGCTTTTTTGTCTAAACAATTCAAGCCATTCAAAACTCCAGATAATTGGAGTATTGAAGGATTTTTTCCGCACGTCCTCTAACTGATAGCGAAACCCTCATCCTCTCAAAAGGACATGATTTTTCTATTGTTCCTAATACGATACCATATCTACATTTCCTAGTTAACATTGAACGGAATCTCAGTCATCTAACTAGTGATAAAGCTAATGCTCTTCGCCTAGAAGTCGCTGCTTCTCTACTTAAGGCCAAACTTCCTCCTTCCAACATATCTCTTTCTGAAATGAAATCTTTACAGTCCTTGAGAAAAATCAATCACCTCGTTATCACCAAAGCTGACAAGGGGAAAGCAACAGTAGTTATGGACTCAGCAAATTACAGAAGAAAACTTTCTCTTTTAATTCGAGATCGCTCCACATATCAAGAACTTGATTATAATCCAACGAACAGACAACTAAAGGAATTAAATTCTCTCTTAGACGAAGTCATCAGTTTAGATAGAGACACAATTGAAAGACTTAAATCTCATTTTGCAAGACCTCCTAGATTTTATGGTCATCCTAAAATACATAAGATTGATTTTCCTCTTCGTCCAATAGTAGATTGCATTGATTCTCCTACTCAACGTATAGCCAAATATCTAGCTAAATTATTGAAATCTCACATAGACAACTCTAGTTCCTTTCTAAAAAACTCCTCAGCTTAGAAAAATTAAAAAATGTCTCATTGCAACCTACAGATCTTATGGTGAGCTTTGATATAGAATCTTTATCTTTATATACAAATGTACCTCTCAAGGAGACTTTAAAGTTCCTTGCTGACATTTTTCCAGAAGACATTATAAAACTATTCCATTTCGCGATATACTCTGGATATTTCTTATGTCAAAACAAATTTTACAGCCAAGTAGAAGGAACGGCCAAGGGATGTCCTCTCTCTCTCTCCTGCTTTAGCCATCTTTTATTTAGAACATCTAGAAAAAGTTCTATTCTCATCTATTTTCCATCAACCATCCTTTTGGGTAAGACATACAGATGATATCTTTACTGTATGGCCGCGCAACAAAGATTCCTTTCCTTCTTTTTTAAACAGTATCCATTCCTTGCATCATCGTATAAAGTTTACTATGGAAATAGAAGAAAACAATCAGTTATCTTTTTTAGACATTCTCCTCATCCGGTCACCTTCATATACTCTTACAACTACAGTTTACAGGAAACCAACGTTCACAGGTCGTTATATTCTTAAAGAATCAGCCCATCATCCTTGTCAAAAAAAAATCATAAAATGTCTAATCAGAAGAGCCAAAACTAATTGTTCTACTTCTAATTTTCTACAGAAAGAACTTTCCACTATCCAACAACACATGAAACTCAATGGCTTTTCCGAAAAGAGTACTCAACATCTTCTCGATTCTTATAATCCAGCACAAAACTACGAAGATTCAATACGTCGAGTTCCAATTCCTTACATCTCCGGGATTTCAGAACCTATCGCAAGAATTCTGAAGAAATGTGAGTTAACAGCTACGTATTCACCTATTAACAAATTATCTTCCCACTTTCCTTCTCCTAAAGACAAACGCTCAACTATATCTCTTCCTGGAGTTTATCAAATTCCCTGCAACATTCTCTCCTATTTTGGACAAACTGGACGTTCTCTTGAAAAAAGAATCCAAGAACATCAATCCTCCATTCATCATAACAAACTTGAAAAATCAATCCAGATTTTTCAAGCTTGTTACAAGAATGACTGTATATCTATATGAAAAATCTGGGAAAGTCTAACCAGCATAACTCATTAATTCATATTAATTTTATTTTATTTAATATTATTAATTAATATCTTTATTTCAATCATGTCTCTGCTTTAAAATATTCCCTTTAATACTTAGTGATATAACATCACGCGGCTTGTCCTATTTCTAAATGATCTATTGTTAATATTCCACCTTCTTTTTTTTAAAACTGTTCTTGTAGTACCACTGAAGATGGTCTACTATTTCCAGACCGAAATTTTGGTTAATTAAATATCTTTCTTGTGTTTACGTGCTTATATTATTCACAATAGTACATTTTAAAACAGGAATGCTAGCTGGAGTTCCAATTGAAGTTGACTATGTGCGTAAGCTGTCATCATATATATATATATATATATGGGAATATATATATATATATATATATATATATATATATATATATATATATATATATATATATATATATATATATATATATATATATATATATATATATATATATATATTTATAAGTTTAATATGATTGCAAAGAAATCTCGTATAGATTCTAATATGTAGATCCTATAAAGAAAATTAGAATAATATAGAATCCATATTTTGTCAACAAAATTATCTAAATATAAGTTGAATATGACCACTGAGAAATCTTGTTTAGATTCGAATAACAATTAGAATAACATAGAATCTATATTATTTTATTATTCTAGTTAATAATAAAATATTATTTAAATGTTTCTCTTCCCACCACTTTTAAAACAGGTTAAGAAAATAACAAAATCTGTATCAAGTTTTATGACAAGATGCGTTGAGAAATCAGCCAATGAAAATGATCAACAGCAAATCAAGGCTATTTTCACACATAAAACACTATAAAAGGTTTTGGAAGTGAATATATTGTTTTTTAAATAAACCAGTTAAAAATATTAAATGAAAGTTATTTCAATGATACTTTTATCGTATGTATTATTTAAATGTTTCCCTTCCCATCACTTTGAAAACAGGTTAACAAATAATTAAATTTGTTTAGGTTTTAATACAAGAAAGATGCGTTGAGAAATCCGTCCATGAAAATTAAGCTCTGATCATGGCAGGAGGGTAATAGCAATAGCCGAGCCTCAGTTAGAAATTCATTTTCATTGGCTAGAGCAGTGCCATCCATTACCTCCAAGGTATTGGATTGAATGAATCAATCACCGCATCTCACGGTCGATTGATCTCAATCCTTTTCAGCAGCTCCATGAAAATGACCAACAGTAACTTCAGGCTATTTTCACGTATAAAATACTATAAAAGGTTTTGGAAGTGAATATATCGTTTTTTAAATAAACTTGTTAAAAATATTAAATTTAAGCTATTTTCGTAATACGTTTATCTTATACTAAGATATTATTTTTACATTAATATTTTAATGAATTATAAAATATTTAAAATAAAGATATTTTGCATTTTCAGACGACTACATTCCTGCATAGCGCACAGATCGAAATTAACTGTCGGAATCGATAGTTTAAACGAGAAATTTCAAATTCATTTTTGTGATTATCTCCGAACATTTGATTTGCATGGTTAGCTATAGTTATAGATTGTATTATATAATGACAATATATGCGATATAACTGAGATATATATGTATAAATAACGCAGTTATGCGATTACAAGCTTTTATGCTAGAAACTCGTTACGTTATCGTTAATTGCCAGTTGCAGCCATTGATATTGAACCAAAACAAGAAGAAGAATTGAAACATAAGTAAAAAGTTTGCTATTTATACTGAAGAAAAGGAATAGGCGAGTGCTAAAAAGAACTGTGCATTCATTACGTTGTGCATAGCGACACTTGATGTGGTCACAACAGTCCACGTTTGTACAGCGAATTCAACTTTACATCTCAATTTTCGAGGAGTGAGTGGGATTTTGCCACTAGATTGCTTGTCTTTTTTATTCTTTTTTTTTGTGTGTGTATGTGTGTGTGTGTGTGTGTGTGTGTGTGTGTGTGTGTGTGAATAAACAAATTCATATATTCAGAGCACTTTGACATATTTTATGATACGTTAGTCTGGCACTTGATAAGAAACTGATGTTAACATACAATTTTGAGTCCTAATTACTTTGATATGATACTCAAGTTATCGGAAAATATAAAGCGTATATGAATATGTAGTCAAATGTTAAAAACATTTTCACCAGAAACAAAAAATTAGTTAACGCCTTTTATTCTGTATAGGGAGTAGGCGAGGCCGTTTTGGCTCTATCTAACTCTTTTGGAGACTGAGGGAGACAGTTCAATCTCTACCAGTAGCCAATCAGATATTGGCTACTGGTAGAGATTGAAGCTGGCCTAAGAAGTATCACTAATTATAAATGGCGGCTTTGAAGAGATGATATTGACAAGTGTCGCCATCTCGTGATTCCTAATCCTAACCCTATGTTTACTGTCTGAAAATATTGGGTGCACTGTTTTCTTGAATATCCGAAACGAAAAACCCTAATTTCCGGATGTACAAACTCGCTTTCTTGTGCAAGAGATCGACTAACTCGGGAACCTGTCGAAAAAAGGCTTAGTAGAAGTTCCTCTAGTCGATGACTAGAATCGAACTTTCGACGTTCTCTTTTCAGGCGATTTAGCGCTGTGGAAGGCCATCTCCACTGAGCTACATTTATATCCCAAAATTTATTTTTCTAATATTATTATATATATTATTTAAGAAATTGAATTTTATGTTATGAATATGAAAAAATACCAAAGAACAGTAGAAAACGCATTATGGAGCTATGTATCTGATACTGTTAGAATGATCCGGTTCGAATCCAGATTTCAAATCAAATGGTGAATTAGCCAGTCTCAAAGGGAATCCGAGGGTTTTACCCCGGAAAACTCATGTTTTTATATCTCTGAAAACAAGCAAACTGCCTAAAGAACAAACACAATATACAGACATCGCAAATAAAGTCTACCAGCCTATTCAGTCAGATTTGGTTTCGAATACCAGCAAGGTGAAGTGTTGGTCTACGCGTGAGTGTAAATCGGGAAAAAGGGAAAAAAAAAAAGCATGATTGATCATCATCATCATCATCATGCGTATCAAGGATTTAGTCCTAGCATGGCCTGTTCCGGCCTCAGAAGTCATCGTTAAAGAGGACTTCCTGGTGTTCTTTTTCCTAATGACTTGTACTTTAAGGTTTATTTTGGTAATCTTTCTGTTTTCATGCTTTGAACGTGTTCCATCCATTTATGTTTATATTTTTTAATTTTTTCTATTACTGGTTCTTGGTTTAATTCTTTCATAATTTTTTCGTTTCTTTTGTGATCAAACAGGGTATATTTTGCAGTTTTTCTCATAAACTTCATTTCTGCTGTTGTTAATCTTTTTGTTTTATTGTCCAGATTTCGCTTCAATACATTAAGACTGGTAGGGCTGATGTATTGTGTACTTTTAGCTTGGTTTGTTTTTGAACTAGGTTTGGTTTAAATATAGAATTAATTACACCTGTTATTTTTAAATATTTTGCAATTTTTACGTTTATATCATTTTCATTTTCATATGTGATCATAAATCCTAGGTAGTTAAATGAATTCACCTGTTGTAAGATCCCGTTATTCATCACTATCCTAGTTCTCGCTGGATCGTATCCTTTAAAGGCCATAGCTTTTATTTTTCTGTTGGTATTATCATATTATCATACCATAATCTTTGGCTATCTCATTTAGATCTAAAATAGCTTTCTGTAAATTATCTTCAGAATTTGTAATTATTATTTGGTCGTCGGCAAAGAGGAGAGTGTTTAAGTTTACTGTAGGAGAAAGTTTAATACCTTGATAGAAATTTTTATTACATTTTATTATTATTTCATTTAGGTAAATATTAAATAAATTTGCTGAGAGGGTACATCTCTGTCGGACTCCTGGGTTTATCTCTCTTGTATACAACAGTTCATGATTTAATCTTATTTGTATTTGATTATTTTCATATATACTTGTGATAGCTTTTAGATATTAATTGGTATTTGACTTTCTTTTAATATGTTAAATAATATGTTTCGTTTAACGTTGTCTAATGCTTTTTCAAAGTCAATGAATGCAATATGCGTTTCTAAATTGTATTCTCTTCTTTTCTCTATTATTAATTTTAGGCTTTAATTATTTATTAATTAAAGCCCGGGTCTATACATAATCGTCCTTTTCTAAATCCATTCTGTACTTCTAAAATAATGTTTTCGGAATATTTCATTAGTTTGATATTTAAGATTGTGCTATATATTTTGTAACAGGAATTTAGTATACTGATACCTCTATATTTTTAGGGTCATCTCTATTACCTTTTTTAAAGTTAGGAATCACAATTGCTTTTTTCCATTCTATTGGGGATACCAGTTGAGTAAATTTTATTTTAAAATAATAAGAGTCTTTCTTTGAATCTTGTTCCTGCGTATTTATATAGTTCCGACCCTAGCTTACCTTCTCCAGGTGATTTTCTGTTTCTTGTTTCTTTCAGGCTGATTTCTAATTCTTCTTTATTTATTTCCTTTTCATTTTCGTCAATTGTTTGCCAGTTGTCTTTTTTAAATATTTATGCATGATATTTTAGCATGATATGATGAAAGCTAAATACAGGCTTTTTTGAGGCTGTAGTTGGCTTCTACCACCCAGTAAATACGCGATTATTTAGCACTCTCATCAACTTAAAGTGTGTAATATGAATGTATCTTTATCCTGGCTTATAATATCCAATGTTGGGAAACTTCTCAATATACAATAACTATTATATAATATGACGTAGTATTTGTTTAAATTTACATAACTGGAGCCCGGTTTTTCTCAATATACAGTAAATTATTGTGGTATCGCATGTATGTATGCATGTATGTAGTTTGCTGGAATAAATAAGTAAATTTTAATAGAAGTCGGTAGGTATTATTATTATTATTATTATTATTATTATTATTATTATTATTATTATTATTATTATTAAGAGAGACTCGTCAAGGGAGGCCATATACGGACCAGCTATCATACTTATTCTTGAATTCATTCACATTGCTTGAACTCACAACATCTAAAGGCAACCCATTCATGCAAAACCCTATGAAAAAAAAATTAACTCTGATCCCCTTCTTAGCGGCATTCATCCTTAGCTTTCAAGGATGCCATCTTGTTCTTTACCCACGCTCCATAAATTGAAAAATTCCGTCAATTGAAAACCTGTATGACCTTTCAGAAGTCTTTAAGTCTCAATCATATCAGCCCTCTTTCTCCTGTTTGCTAGTGTCTGCAGTCTACAAATTCTCAATTCGTCTTCATAATCAGTATTCCACAATCTTGATATCATTTTAACAGTCTCCCTTGCACTCGCTCCACTCTATCAGAAACAATTAGTTAAGTCAGGTGTTACATCTATATAATATCTAATATCTAATATCGTCAGGAAACAGACCAATCATTTAGACATTTCATGCATAATATTTACACACACACACACACACACACACACACACATGTATTCAAGATACCAAGTAATTTTATATGAACTTCGTTTTTAATCCTATTTCCAAAGAAGCAAACAGACAAGAAAATAAAGTTTGCGCCTGCAAGTACTGCAAGTCTAAGGCAACTGATCCCTACGGTAGTGCCAGTCGAGGCAACTCGTGGTAAAGGTGGATAAAGCTCTGATCACTATTCTTAGTATTTTTCCTCTAATGTAAAACACATTCCCTTACAGAGATGTATAATGCTAAACATTAAAGGCAATGGTCACTACCTTACGGATCAGTTGCCTTAGACTTGCAGTACTTGCAGGCGCAAAGTTTATTTTCTTGTCTGTTTGCTTCTTGGGAATTAGGATTAAAAACCAAGTTCATATAAAATTACTTGGAATCCTGAATACATAATATATACTCAAGTTAAACTTTTCTATATCTATCTTCTATCCTGAGATTTTATTTATAAGATTAAAACACCTTTTAATAACTTGTTTTAGTAAAATACATAATGAGCTCTGTATTACTTCACTGTTGTTAAATTCTTAGTATTTTCTGGTTTGGCTTCCACTGATGAGACTTGAACAAAATAGTCGAAACCGGTCTGGGTAGTGACCTTTGCCTTTAATTTTCTGGTCTGGCTTCCACTAACGAGACTTCAACAAAAAAGTCGAAACCGGTCTGGGTAGTGACCATTACCTTTAATATTTAGCATTATAATGTTTATTAATATACATCTCCGCAAGGAAATGTGTTTTACATTAGAGGAAAAATACTAAAAATAGTGATCAGAGCTTATCCACCTTTACCACGGGTTGCCACGACTGGCACTACTTAGGGATCAATTGCCGGATACTTGAAGGCGCAAACTTTACTTTCTTATCTGTTTGCTTCTTGGGAAATAGCATATATAAAATTACGTATATGTAATTTTATATATGCTAAACTGCTTGGGTATACATAATATATACCCAAGCTAAATTTTTCTACATACATACATATACATATATCTGCTTTTTTCTTGAGAAATAGGATTAAAAACCAAGTTCATATATAAAATTACTTGGTATCTTGAATACATAATATATACCCAAGTTAAAATTTTCTACATATATATATATATACATCTTCAAATTCAGATATATATCTACCCCCCCCCTTAACAAATTCAGGGAAACTAGATTTGTTAATAGGGGGGAGTAGATATATAGTCCTAAGGTAGGCAGTTGAATGTAAGAATGAATATAATATGCTAGAGCAAATAAGGACAACAAACCAGAGTGGGATAGTTAATATAAGGCATCAAGATAGGGTTGGGGCTAATGGGGATCTTAAATTCATGTACACTAATACTAGGAGTATTAGGAACAAGAAGGAAGAGTTTTGGGCCATGGTTGGCACTTCCAGACCACAGGTTATTGGTATTAGCGAAACATGGCTGACTGTAGATGATATAGCTAGTGCGATTGAATGTGATGGATATAGTGTGTTCAGGAATGAAAGAGAGAATAAAATGGAGGGAGGAGTATTGTTGATGATAGATGATGAGCTACAGCGAAGGAGAATAGAAGGCGAATTGCAGGATAGAGAAAAGAGCACATTTGAATCCATTTGGTGTGAGATTGTGGCTATCAGAACTAAATATCAATTGGGTGCTGCTATAGACCAGGTGATGGAAAAGATGGTGGTGATAGTATGCACAAGCAAATAGAAGAAATGAGTAGAAGGAGGGTGATTATTATGGGAGATTTCAACTATGGTCGCATTGATTGGAGTGAGGAGAGGACACACGGGAGGAAGGAAATGGATTTTATGCGGTTATTAAGGGATAACTATCTGCGACAGCATGTAATGGAAAATACCAGGGGTCAGAGAGTGCTTGACCTAGTAATTACATCTGAGGATTTGGGCTGTAACAAATATGACCACATTGCCACCAGTCGGAGAGAGTGATCATAGGGTCTTGACTTGGGAGGTGGCTAAAGGTGTAGAATTTTCAATTAAGACAGGGTCATGTGGAATTATCGGGCTGGAAAGTATGACAAGCTTAGGAGTTTGATTGGCTCAGTGCCAAGGCATGTACAACTGCAAGGATTAGAAGTTGATAGTGCATGGGAGGTAGTTAAGAAGTGCTTGCATGAAGCAATGGCTGACTGTATACCTAGAGTCCGAATAATAAATCAAGTAGGGGTTAAATGGATGAATAACACCATTAAGCTTGAGCTGCAAAAAAAGAAACAACCATGGAGGGAATTTAAGGAGAAAGGTGACAGGCAGGCACATGAACGGTATAAAGCACAGGCCAGAAGGGTGACGAGTGTGGTAAGAAAAGCAAAAAAGGATTACGAAAGAACATTGGCCATGCAGGCTAAAGAGAATCCTAAACAGTTTTTTAGATATGTAGCAAGTAAAAGGAAAAATGTACATGGCGGAATGATTTTAAAGAATGCCGATGGTAGGGGAGGTAACTGAATCAGTTGAGATAGTTCAGTTACTCAGTGAGCACTTTGCAAGAATATATCATCCAGGTGGTGACATTGCAGAAACGAATAAACCAGTAGATTATACGGGAATTGTGGTGAATGAAGAGGAGGTGAGTAGTCTATTGCATAACCTCAATGTCAATACGTCTGTGGGATTGGATGGTATACCAGCTCGTGTAGTACGAGAAGCAGCTAAAGAACTGTCAGTACCCTTGACCATTTTATTTAATTTGAGTCTCGGGTCTGGGTTAGTCCCGAGCGGGTGGAAGGAGGGGAAAATAGTTCCACTGCATAAAGGTGGTTCCAAGACTGCTGTTGTAAATTACCGACCGATTAGCATATCAGGAATCATTGTCAAGGTCTTAGAGAAATTAGTCAAGAAAAGAATACTAAATTGGATAGATGAAAATGGGATATTGTATGGGGGACAACATGGTTTTGTGAAGGGTAGATCATGCCTCAGTAACTTGCTCACGTTTTATAACACAGTGACGGCTGAACTGGATAGCGGTAGTGGGTTTACAGTGATATTACTGGACCTCGCCAAGCCCTTTGATAGGATACCACATGGAACCCTAATCAGTAAACTGGAGCAGATGGGGATGGATATAGGTTTGGTGAGATGGATAGGAGGGTGGTTGAAGGAGAGATACCAGAGAGTGGTTTATTCAGGAGTGGAGTCAAAAAGACGTCTTGTGGCTAGTGGAGTGCCGCAGGGTTCTGTTCTTGGACCACTGCTTTTCAATTTGTTCATCAATGATATTGGAAAGGATTTGAGAGGAAGTGTTCACTTGTTTGCTGATGATGCAAAGTTAGGTAGAGCAATTGTGAGTGCACAGGATGTCAAAATTTTACAGAATGATTTGGATAGTTTGGAGGACTGCGCTAGGAAAAATGGATGTCAGTTTAATGTGTCAAAGTGTAAGGTTATGCACTTTGGGGTGAAAAGAATAGCAGCAGTATATCGCATTGGTGGAACCGTACTCCAGGAGATTGATGAGTCCAGGGATTTGGGAGTGCTGGTGGATAGGGAGTTGAAGTTTAGGGGGCACATTGCAAAAGTGACTAAAACAGCTCACCAAATCACTTGGCTTCTGAAAAATACTTTAACATACAGAGACAAACAAGTTGTTGTTCCTCTGTATCGAGCCTTGATAAGACCCCATCTGGACTTCTGTGCCCAGTTATGGGCACCAGGTTTTCTTCGTGATGGGGAGGAAGTGGAGAGGGTCCAGAGACGAGTGACCAAGATGATAGCAGGTCTGTGGAATGAACCTTATGAGAATAGGTTGATGTTTTGTGGGTTGCAGAAATTGGACGATAGGCGAAGGAGGGGTGATATGATTGAGACATTCAAATTACTGAAGGGTTTTTATAAGATTGATCCAGAAGATATTTTTGAAAATATGACTGGTGGTGGGAAGACTATGGGCCATGCATAGATGCTGGGCAAGAGCGTGGTTGACAAGGGTGTTAGAGCTAGGTTTTTTACTTGGAGAGTGGTGAATGAGTGGAATAAGCTTCCAGAGTCTGTTGTGGGTGCTACGACCGTGAATAAGTTCAAGGCAAGATATGATAGATACTGTGTGAATGTTGAATAGTTCTTCCAGACATATTATTAGGGCCTCCCTCGATGAGTCTGATATATATATATATATATATATATATATAAGATTATATATATATGATCATTTAAAATTACTTGGTATCTTGAATACATAATATATACCCAAGCAAAATTGTCTATATATATATATATATATATATATATATATATATATATATATATATATAGACACACACATATATATATATATATATATATATATATATATATATGTGTGTGTGTGTGTGTGTGTATATGTGATCTATCTGATCATTGAGCAGCATTCTCCAATTTAAACGAAAGCCAGAAAGCTCTCCCTAAGACACCAATCATGATGATGAATGAAGCATAATATATTCCTTGCTCTCCATTTTCTCTGCTATAATATTTTTTTAACATTTTAGTATATCTCAGAAAAATTTACATACGTATATACAATAATAATAACTTTTTAAATAATTAGATATATTATTGATTTCTGGAATATTTACAAATGTACAATAATCATTTTGAATGAAAACTTACAATTTTTACAAAATTCAACACTAAGTGTTGCTATATGCAGCACTTAGTGGAACATTGGTTCATTTTTACATTAGCTTTTAATTAAACTTTTTAAGTACTTTTTTGTCTCTGTATAATGTGTTTAAAACACATGTTCTTCTAATATTAACCGTGACGATTGTACAGAATATTTTGTTTAATGAATAACTAATATATTAATAATAATAATTTTTTTTAATTATTACTTTTTACAATTACGAAAATTTCGTTCAGTGATTCGAAGTCTACCTACTACTACTACTACTACTACTTTTTAAATAGTAATAATAAGTTTTGAAAATAAAATTATGATGACATATTTTAATTTTTATATTAAATATAAAAATATATAAAAAATTACATGTGGTATGTACATTGCATACACTTGATAATGTATGATACTTGCATAATATTACATGCATTTGATTATATGTGATCCATATATTGATTACATATTTTTTTTTTAATTCAATTCTTTTTTATTTTTAAAATTAAGATTATATATTGTGATTACATATTTACAACATATATGATAACATGTTTACATCAAGTTTAATACTATGTCTTTCTTTCTTTTCTTTTTTTTTGTAACAATAAAATTTGTGCAGATTTTTTTCCTATATAATATATTAATAATATTTACTGTAGTAAATATTATTGTTTCTGTGGTTGAGTGATATTGCTTTTTTAGAAGGTTTTATTCATTTAACAATGAGTGATATATATTTAAAATTCAGATTTTAATATGTTTAAGCGCTGTAACTACAGCACTTATGTGATACATAGATTTTTTTTCCCTTTTTTTGTTGAACTTGGTTGAGATGTAATTTTTCAGCTTTCATCCTTGAAGCTTATTTGTTAAGCTTATCTGAGAATGGCATCATCTAATAATAATAATAATAATAATAATAATAATGATAATAATAATAATAATAATAATAATAATAATAATAATAATAATAATAATAATAATAATAATAATAATAATAATAATAATAATAATAACCGTTTTAAATTTAGTTCATCAACAGCTCACACACCATAAATATAAATAAATACTATTTATGAAGTAGATGAAAAAAAATCTGCATTGTTATCTAGTTATTTAAATGAATACTTACATTTTCTTTCGAGTAAAGGAGATTGAATACTTTCAAAATCAAAGGGGAAAATCAGTGAATCAATTATAAGGACGTACTAATCACGGCTGGTGTCTAATGCGATTGATTGATGATTTTTCAGCTTTCATACTTGAAGATTATTTGTTAAGCTTATCTGAGAATGGCATCATGTAATAATAATAATAATAATAATAATAATAATAATTATTTTTTTTGATATGATAATATTTTTATTGATCTGCTAAAATATTTACACTTACAATGAACATCTTGAGTGACATTGCAACTTATAATTTTAGAGAATTCAGCACAAAGTGCTACATTTCTACATTGGATTTCAATTAGACATTTTTTTACAAAATACTTTTTGCCTCTATATTATGTATTTACAACATATGTTCTTCTAATATTTACAATAAGGATTATACAGAATTTTTGAATTTAGAATACACATAATTATAATAATACTAATAATAATAATCTATTTATTTTATTTATTTATTTATTTATTTATATATTTATTATTATTATTTTTTAATGTCTCAGATGAATTGCATATATAGTTGCTGTAGTAATTATATATATATATATAATATTTACAACGCATTACAATTGTGTATAACAGATACTTGCAAGTTAATAATTTTTTTCCTCGAAGCTTAGCAGAGCTTATCTGAGGAAGATAATAGATGATAGAGGGTGGTGGTTTCATGGTTATGTTCCTATGCTGGTCACAAGCCATGTGTTGATTTTACTGTTTGTTGGTACGTGCTTGGAAGACTTCGACTGCTATTACAGTTTAACTTTTATTTCTTTTTTTTTGTGCAAATAGGGTTGGATTTAGACATGGTGTGTTTGTTTCTTTGTTTTCTTGTAGTGATAGTTTTTTTGAGGGGGGGGTTGTCATAGGTGTGTGTGTGTGTGTGTGTGTGTGTGTGTGTGTGTGTGTGTGTGTGTGTGTGTGTGTGTGTGTGTGTGTGTGTGGTGGGGGAGAGAGAAACAGGAATTGCTCTAATTTTCATTCTCGCTATAATATTTATATAGTGCCTGTTTCAGCTCTCTGTATGTTCCTAGGTTTCTGTTGTCGAACGGCAGTTTGTTTATCATGTTAGGTATGTAGAAGTTTCGGGTGGTACGTGCTTGGAAGACTTCGACTGCTATTACAGTTTAACTTTTATTTCTTTTTTTTTGTGCAAATAGGGTTGGATTTAGACATGGTGTGTTTGTTTCTTTGTTTTCTTGTAGTGATAGTTTTTTTGAGGGGGGGGTTGTCATAGGTGTGTGTGTGTGTGTGTGTGTGTGTGTGTGTGTGTGTGTGTGTGTGTGTGTGTGTGTGTGTGTGTGTGGTGGGGGAGAGAGAAACAGGAATTGCTCTAATTTTCATTCTCGCTATAATATTTATATAGTGCCTGTTTCAGCTCTCTGTATGTTCCTAGGTTTCTGTTGTCGAACGGCAGTTTGTTTATCATGTTAGGTATGTAGAAGTTTCGGGTGGCTTTGCCGTGTTGATTGTTGTACTTATATGTTATGTAGTTTGTTGACTGTAGTCTTGTTATTTGATATATTGTTCTGGTTACTCTATATGTTGGGCTGTAGTAGTGTTTTAACATGACTGTGTAGTGGCATAAGTGTTTCACCTTAAATATTTTGTGTTTTGTCCGTGCTTCCTGCATAAGAGTGGGTTGTTCCCAGAATATCAGTTTTATCATTTTATCTTGCAACCATTGTAGCCTGTTAAGTCTGTAGTCTCCGCAGAATGCGTATGATGTGATTGCATATCTTAAAATGTTTTCACATAATGCTTTATAGATTAGTATTTTTATGTGGGGTGGGGCAATGCCTTTTAATCTGTATAGTTATCTTGCTATTATCCTAAGCTTGATATGTAGGTAGTTTGTATGGTTTGATCAGCATCGAAGTGAAGTCCGAGATAGCGTGTTGTTTTCACCTGTGTGATGGTTGTGATTTTAGGTTCTGCACTTTGTGTATAGGAGGATGAATGTTTGATAGTGAGATATTTAGTTTCTATGGGGAGGGTTTGGGGGGGTTTTGAATATCATTAGCTTTGTTTTTCCAGGGTTTATATATATGCCGTTTTCGGTTAACCAGTTAGTGATTTGATTGATGTCGTGTTGCATATTTGTGTAAGCGATATTTGCATTGTTGTGAATGGATACTATGGCCGTGTCGTCTGCATACTGGAAGATTTTACTTTTTAGGGGGAGTTGGCTTATGTCGTGTGTGTATATGTTAAATAGAATGAGAGATAAGGCAGCTTCTTGCCGTACTCCACAGGTTACATGTACCTCTTTGCTGTATGCTGATCCTATACGTGTGATGTACTTTCTGTTTTTCGTGTATGCTTTTAACCACTGGAGTGGTTAAAAGCATACACGAATAATAATAATAATAATAATAATAATAATAATCATAATAATAATAATAATAATAATAATAATAATAATAGAGGAACAAAAGACCAGCTCATTATTAATATAATGATTCTCAGAAACTCAAAAATACGAAAAACTAATTTAAACATGGCATGGATAGATTACAAAAAGCATTCGAGTCCCTCCCACACTCCTGGATCATAAAATCACTAAAATTATTTGGAATTATCAAAAACATATGTTCGTTTCTGGCTATTGCTATGAATTCATGGAAAACAACTTTAATAGTGAATAATGAACAATATGGAGATATCAGCATTAAACGTGAAATTTTCCAAGGTCGCCATTGCTTTTCAACATTTCTTTGTCTATGATTATGAAGAAAACAAAACTTGGATATGAAATTCCTAAATGAAATATTAAAACTTCCCACCAGTTGTATATGAAGCTATATGGATAATCGGCCCAGCAAATAGATTCTTTATTGAACACGGTTCGTATTTTCAGTCTGGATATCAAAATGGAATTTGGTTTAGATAAATGCGTAATTTTATATATTTAACGAGGAAAAATTAATCACACTAGCAATTTTAATTTTGGTCAAGAGAAATATATAACAGCAATTTCAGCTGAAGAACACTATAAATACCTAGGAATATTAGATGCCAATGATATTCTCCACTCGAAAGTTAAACAACCGTCAGCATCAGAATTCATCAAAAGAGTTAGAAATATTCTGAAAACAAAACTGAATGGATTAAACACAATTAGAGCAATGAATTCTTGGGCTATACCAGTGATCCGAAACACAGCTGGCATAATAAATTGGACAAAAGAAGACCTGGACAAACTACACCGCAAAACTAGAAAACTAATGACTATTCATCATGCATTACATCTACGAAATGATGTTCACCGGGTGTACCTACCGAGGAGAATAGGTGGACGCGGTCTGCTGCAAGTGAGATAGACTGTGGAAGAAGAAGAAATTGGTTTAAGAAATTACATCGACAATAGCTCTGAGCCAATGCTTCAAGCAATTACACAAGAGGGCTTTCTAAAAGCAACATGAAACAATTCTGATTACAAAAAGGAACAACAATAAACTCTTGCATGGCGAATTTCTTCGAGATACTGAGGACAAAATTGGGGTGAACATGACATGGCAATGGTTACAACACGGATATATTAAAAAGGAAACTAGTATTTATTCTAGCAACTCAAGTACAGGCATTACAAACTAATGCAATCAAAGCAAAATTTTTCAACATCAATAATAACAGCAAATGCAGATTATGCGATCAGAAAGATGAGACTGTAGAATATCTAATCAGTGTCTGCATCAAAATAGCTCAAACTGACTATAAATACCGCCATGATCAAGTGGCCAAAATAGTTCACTGGCATGTATGCAAAAATCATAGCTTTCCTACTTCAGATAATTGGTGGCAACATAAAATAGAGACTGTATTGGAAAACGAAACAGCAAAAATTCTCTGGGACTTTACATACAAACTGATCGGTATTTGGAACACAACAGACCTGACATCACAATTATTGAACATTGACAGGTTTGGATTATCGATATTGCCGTACCCAGTGATAACAACATTAACAAGAAAGAACTGGAAAAAAATTACTAAATATCGAGATCTCGCAATCGAAGTTGGCCAACTGTTGCTTAAACACACCAAAGTCATCCCAGTAGTTATCGGTGCACTTGGTGCAACTTCAAAGAAGCTGTCCAACTATTTACAGCAATTAAAAATCAATGAAGTGACCCCATATGACCTACAAGAAACAGCATTATTTGGAACAGTCCATATTTTACGACGCTACCTGACGGACTCTTCTTAGGTTCCTAGGTAGAATCTGAATTGTTCTGAATCACCAGTCATTTTTTTATTTACATGATATCTTGTTTTGACTGTGTATCAGTTACGTGAATAAAATAATAAACATAATAATAATAACAACAACAACAGCACAGCCTATATCATTTCAGTGAAGTGAAGCTTGTTTGCAAACTGAAAGAGCGAAATCCGAGGATGAAATAATCTGCCCCATGGAAAATCCGGTTAGAACGAAAACTCAACAGGATTCAAGCTGCTCTGAGCAACTTAAAGAGTTTTAAAGAAGGACTGTTGCAAAATAATAACATCAAAAACAAACTGATTTACACATAAGTTGGCCAAAAAAACAATTGCTGAAGTTACCGAAGAGCTAAAACAAAGAATTACAGCGACTGCGCAGAAAATTAAAAGATATAAAGCAAGAATAAAACAATATGTTCAAAATATGCAATTTATACAGAACTAACGTCAGTTCTTTCAGTCTCTCCAGAGAAATACAAATGCAAACCATCATTCACCAGGAAAAGAAGAAGCACACAAATTTTGGAAGTCACTGGGGTGATCCTATTGAACACATTAAAGATGCTTCATGGATTAAGGAAATAGAATCAGAAATGAAACAAGAAGAAATGCAAAATGTTATTATCACTAAAGAAATGGGCAGTGCTCAAGCTAAAAAATTCAAAAACTACAGTACGCCTGGCAAAGACGAACTACGTGGATTTTGGTTAAAACATCTAACCAGTCTACATCAACGAATGGCAGAATAATTTAATAATTTGTTTCAGTTAAGCTCAGTGGAAGACTGAATGATATCTGGGCGCACTTTTCTCTTCATGAAAGATAAGGATAAGGGTGCAGATCCAAGTAGCTATCGTCCAATAACATGCCTACCAACTGCGCTTAAGCTGTTCACTGCAATCATAGCAAATTCCATATACTGTTACTTATCAGATAATCAGGTTTATCCGATTGAACAAAAAGGCAATTTTCAAAAATCTAGAGGAACAAAAGACCAGATCCGTATTAATAAAATGATTCTCAGAAACTCAAAAAGAAGAAAACCTAATTTAAACAAGCATGGATAGATTACAAGAAAGCATTCGATTCCCTCCCATACCCCTGGATCCAAAATCACTGAAAATATTTGGAATTAGCACAAACACATGTTCCTTTCTGGCTACTGCTATGAATTCATGGAAAACAACTTTAATAGTGAATAATGAACGATATGGAGATATCAGCATTAAACGTGGAATTTTCCAAGGTGATTCCTTGTCATCATTGCTCTTCAACATTTCTTTGATACCTTTGTCTATGATTCTGAAGAAAACAAAACTTGGATATGAAATTCCAAAATGTAATATTAAAATTTCCCATATGTTGTATGTGGATGACTTGAAGATATATGGAAAATCGGCCCAGCAAATAAATTCTTTATTGAACATAGTTCATATTTTCAGTCAGGACATCAAAATTGAATTTGGTTTGATAAATACATAATTTTATCTATTAAAAGAGGAAAAATTAATCACACTAGCAATTTTAATTATGATCAAGAGAAATATATAAAAGCAATTTCAGCTGAAGAACACTATAAATTCCCAGGAATAATCGAATCCAGTGATATTCTCCACTCGAATGTTAAACAACAGTCAGCATCAGAATATATTAATATATGAATATTAATATATATTCAGAATATATGAACTCTTGGGCTATACCACTGATCCGATGACAGCTGACATAATAAATTGGACGAAAGAAGACCTGGACAAACTGGACTTCAAAACTAGAAAACTAATGACTTTGCATCATGCATTACATCTACGAAATAATGTTGACCGGGTGTACCTACCGAGAAGAATAGGTGGACGGGATCTGCTGCAAGTGAGACAGACTGTGGAAGAAGAAGAAATTGGTTTAAGAAATTACATCGACAATAGCTCTGAGCCAATGCTTCAAGCAATTACACAAGAGGGCCTTCTAAAAGCAACAGGAAACAAATCCGATCACAAAAAGGAACAAAAAAAAATATCCGATATGTGCGCTGGAAAAATAAACCCTTGCATGACCAATTTCTTCGAGATGCTGAGGACAAAATTGACGTGAACAAGACACGGCAATGGCTTCAACACGGATACATTAAAAAGGAAACATAAGGATTTATTCTAGCAGCTCAAGAACAGGCATTACAAACTAATGCAATCAAAGCAAAAAGTTTTAACATCAACAATAACAGGAAATGCAGATTATGCGATCAGAAAGATGAGACTGTAGAACATCTAATCGGTGTCTGCATCAAAATAGCTCAAACTGACTATAAATACCGCCATGATCAAGTGGCCAAAATAGTTCACTGGCATGTATGCAAAAAATATGGCTTTCCTACTTCTGATAAATGGTGGCAGCATAAAATAGAGACTGAATTGGAAAACGAAACAGCAAAAATTCTCTGGGACTTTAGAATACAAGTTGATCGGCATTTGGAACACAGCAGACCTGACATCACAATTATCGAACGTCGAAAGGTTTGGATTATCGATATTGCAGTACCCAATGACAGAGGCGTAGCTAGGGAAGGGCGGAGAGGGCGGTGTGCATCAGGCGGCACTTTGAATCTTTTTGAACTTTTGCAGTTAATTCTAAAATACAGTCTCGAGAACTCAGTTCCAAATATTGTAATACTACTGAGAATTTTCCTCACAATTGCTGTAAGTGTTGCTAGTTGTGAGAGGAGTTTTTCTAAATAAAATTGATTAAAAAATTATCTACATTACTATGAAATAGACTTCGCCAATGTCACCAACGAATTTGCTAATAGAAAAGGAAGAAAAATAACATTTTAGAATGTAGAAATTAAAGTTTTACTTCAAAAATAATCATAGCGTTTTAATTTACTTCCCTATACGTCGTTTTGACTTTTTGTAGTATTTTTGGTGTATTGAGAGGGGCGGCAAACTCAGGGATCGCCCCTGGCGGCAAAAGCTCTAGCTACACCACTGCCCAGTGATAAAAACATCGAACCGGAAAAAATTACTAAATATCGCGATCTCGCAATCGAGGCTGGCCAACTGTTGCTTAAACACACCAAAGTCATTCCAATAGTTATCGATTCATTTGGTGCAACTTCAAAGAAGCTGTCCAACTATTTACAGCAATTAAAAATCAATGAAGTGACCCCATATGACCTACAAGAAACATCATTACTTGGAAAAGTCCATATTTTACGATGCTACCTGACGGACTATTCTTAGATTCTCAGGTAGAATCTGAAAATCTGTTGTCGATCTACCTAACGGAACAATTAAAATCGTTCCCTTGGTGACTGAAAGGTAAACAACACGGTACATTGAAATACCAAAATTTTAGTAATACAGAGCTTATAAGTATTTTCCAGAACAAGTTACCATAAGGTGTTTTAAATTTATTAAATAAAAATCTAAGGAGAATGTAGAAAGTATTTTACCTTGGTTTTAATAAATGTTAAAAATACCAAGCTATTTTAAACAAGGTTTAAGTTAAGGGATATTGCATCCCATATAATTTGTTAGCCGAATAAGAAACTCAAAGAGTTTTATGCCGAATATATAGTAGAAACTATATAAAGTTCGGCGATTCCAAGCGTAAGCAAATACCTGGATACTGCAGCAACTGACCCTTAAGGTAGTGCCCATCACTATTCTTGATATTTACCCATAATGTGAACTTCGCTCCTAGGAGCTGTATTACTGTTGTTAAAATATTTGGAATTTTCAGACAAGGTACCTTCCGTATGGTTTAACTCCGCTAGTACATCCTTTTCCAGTACTGGGCGTTCCTTTTCTGGCGAGTGCGGTTCGGCCCATCCGAAAACTACAGGATGGCTGTAGTGAAAACTTAGATCCTTTAAATTCCAGTTATTTGTCATTTTACGGCAGAGCTATAGTGCTAAAAACGATCAGTACATCAATGCTCTACGATTAACATAACAGAAGTTCAAGGAAATCAACTTTATAAGCCATTAATAGATTTTTTTCTGGAATAATAGGAAGCATGAAACTAGGAAAGAATACCTAAAACTCAAAACTAACCAAGGTGGATTTTCGCTTCCCAGTCTAAAATATACTATATGAACACATTTAAAACCATACTGAAGGCCTTAAATTCAAATCACGCATCCGGAATTTTGCTAAAGTATTTTCTGGGGCCTTTTTTATCCTACTTTGGGATCACGGATGATACTGGTCCTCGCGAAGCGGTTGTGCTCGAGTGGATTTATTCACTATGTAATTATATAAAAACGTTTATAAATGTTCTTCAATTAAAATGACGAAAGTTATACTGGGAATTTTTTTAACTTTCTGGATATGACACCCCGCGTCTGGGAACAGTTGCGGAGGTAATATTCAACAATATCAAAAATAGTTGGGGACAACAATTTCACCGGGACTTGGCCTGGAAGATAGCCTATGGGCATCTTCCGGTGGAGTGGGCAAAGTCGCGATATACTGATCCAGACAGTGCAATCCTTTCTGTGACGTTTGCCAGAAAGTTAAAACGGTGGAACATTTCTTCTGCTTCTGTCCCCCCCGCTCAGCGTATCTGGGGATGATTCAGTATTGTACTAGGCATTCTAATGCTGACCTTTGCGGAGGTAATGCATTTACATTTCACGCCACCTGTTAGAAAAACGCAAAAATTCTTAATTTTCCTAGTAAATGTGCTGAAATTCCATATCTGGAAAGAGAAAAAAATCCCAGATACGAGACAAAAATAGAGTATACGCGAAAGTCGTCAGTGGGTTTCACTTTTACTTGCCTAGGTTCTTGGCGCACGAGAGATACCTGCTAGGGGATGGAAGGTTCTTCAACAAATGGTGCAAACCAACTGTTATCTATTTCATGACACAGGGGCAAATTAAACCTTGTCTTTTTTTATAAAACAAATCTTTGGTTTTGTAGTTCACAGATAGGAGGGGATTGACGTGATTAAACCCGAGCTGCGAAGGCCAACACCGAGGCGGTTTATGAGCTCCTTGAGAGCTCTACCGCTCGGGCCAGGTTCTTCCCCCGTTTTTCTGTTCATTTGGTTCTCTAATCCAGAGGTCGGCAAAGCAGAGCCCGAGGGCGACATGGCGCCCGCAGTGAATTTTTAGTGCGCCCTTAGAGAAATTATTGTAAACTGCTTTGGAGTTCGCAGCGGTAATTTTGCAGCGTAGATCGCAGTATATTTGGAAATACATTCATTAATAGTATGTGATAAAATGCGAGAAAACATAAAGGAAAAACACTGCAAATATAATACATGATGGTACAAATTAAGTGAATATTGAATCTAACATTATTTCATAGCCAAATATAGAAACTACAAGAGTTTCGTGCCGAATATATAGAAACTGAAAGTTACTATATATATATATATATATTCCATCCGCCGAATATATTTCTATATATTCGGCGGATGCAAGCATAAGTAGTGCCTTATGGGCAACTTGTAGTAAAGGTGGAGCAAGCCCCAGACCTCTTTCCTTAGTATTATCAATAAATGTAAAGCACATCTTGCAGAGGGCAGCAACCTTTTTAATATAAAGAGCGCAATATAAAATTCGAAAATTACGGAGGGCTCATGACACAGGCATTTTTGATTTCATTTCGGGCTTAGAAATTCTACGATTATTTGTTTTTAAGAAAAATGAGTTTTCATATGTTAACATTATTCTATTTACCTCGCTTTTACAACATATTTTTGTCACATGTGAATGAATATAAAATACCATAAAAAATAAAAATAAAAAACGAATACAATAATAATATTCATGTTAACAATTAGCATGCATCTGTCAGATCAGATTCGAGCGCCTTGCTTTATCAGTCATAATGGCAAATATATTTGTTTATTATGCAATAATAGTGTAGCTATTTCTAAAAAAAATGTAGAAAGACATTTCAAAACAATTTATACATTGTAATTTTAAGTTTAATTATATAAATCAAGAGGAGTTGGCAACTCGGCTTCCGCGCGCGTAATGGCGCCCGTAGTATTGCGCCCTTCATATTAAAAAGGTTGCCGACTATTGCTCTAATCAATGATTATTGCAATATGTCTTGGTGATCATTTCGTCTCTTTTGTTTATTTATTTTGGATAATTATTGTTTTTAGCTTTTCTTAGGACAGGTGTGATGAGAGTGGTGTCTAAGGACCTTTTTAGCCCCAACATTTACATATTTAAATTGGTCGAGTGAGGCCTCTTTTATAACCTCCTGTTATCATACTCTACCTTTTCATCTCTTCCACTCTCACAGCTTGCTGACTCTAATCACGCTTTTATATTCTAAAGTCCCGATGATGAGAGACATGAACCCCCAAATTATTATTTTGAAAATACATTTTCACAGTGATTAACAGTTATTGAATTTATGCACATCATAAAGCGTTCGAATTCCTACGGCTTTCATATCTTCTAAGGATATCCTGCAATGGAAAATATAAAATAAGTTTAAGAAATAGAGAAAAAATCATCACGTTTTTTTTTCTCTTTGAGGTGCAAAAAAAAAAAAAAAAAAAACTATTTCCATTGGGCCGTATTGGTACAAGTATTGTGCTATACTGTGCCTTCTATTCTTTTCAAACTCTTTCATTTTTTTTTTTAATATAGTTTGGTATTAGAATCTAAGTTCACCTCTGAAATCCGCTGAACGTTTCTTTTTTAAAAGGCCTCTCCCAAGATACCCTGCTCAAACTAATCCTATTTCAAATCCCGTTGTATACTTCGTGTCTTCGAATCAGCATGATGATATTCCTATCACCAATAACACAGCACACGGTTTAGATGTCCGACAAGGACGAAATTTTCTTTTTTTTTCTGGTGTAAAATATTCCATCACTACACTAAATCTTAAATGGTTTCATCAAATGACTAAACAATATCACAAATGGGGGGATTCATGTTAATGTATAATAATCAGGTGCTGTTTCTAAACGAAACTCGCTTTGCAGTATGATGCAAAGTGTAGCTGTTAATTGGAGTCAGGGTACGTATTTAACTATGTTGATGAACATGCATGAATCAAACAAGAATATACGGACCCAAAAAGCATCTCTGAACAATGTCGATATCGCAGTTTTAATGAAAATTGACAGAACAGAAAACTGATAAAGGTGTACTCTTTTCCACACCACCTCAGGGGTAGAGCACCAAGCGCGTTTTTTTTAACGTGGTATCCCCGGTAGGCCTAATCCACGAATTGATAAATTTAAAAATTTGTCAGTTTGATTTGTGACAAAACAGTTGAATCTCATTTTGCATATCAAGGAAAAAAAAACGGTAATATTAATATAAAGACTGAATAGATTTGGACTAAGGACTCATTCCTGAAGTACACCGGTGGTTACCTTAAATCTTGGAGACTCTTATCCAAAATGGTAATTTTTATTCCAATTCCATATCGTCCACTTATGCAGCAGCCATCAATTCTTAGTCCTGGAAAAATCTATAAAAAAATCAAAAATTCTCATGGTGTAACAATTGACATTGCCAAACTCAACTGCGACATTGCTATATAATGCGAGAAACTTCCTCATTTGTACAACCCTTGTGCAATTCTTGTTGCTGTCATACTGTATAATCCACTGCTGGGTAAAGGAAACCCTCATTTATCAATGGAGCCGAATTCCATTCGGCTCCATTTTGGGCTGTTCTCGACCAGGTTAGTCCTGCTGTTAGAGTACTTTCATCTGTCTACCTCTACTTCTCTTTCCCTCTGCGGGTATCCAATAATTGGTTAGTTTATCCCATGTATCATCTTGTTTTCTCATAAAGTGTCCTGCCCATTTCCATTTTAGTGATTTTATTGTTCTTATGACGTCAGTGACTTTCATTCTTTGTCTTATTTCTAGGGCTCTTATTTTTTCTATCCTTTTGGTGTTTAACATACTTCTTTCCATTGCCCTTTGGCATGTTATCAGCATGATCGTTTGTTCAGTTGTTGGTGACCATGTTTGTGATCTAGAGACATACTACCATTCAGGTTACAATGGGTAGTATGATCATATTATACAGTTTGCATTTTAGGCTCATTAGTAGTGTTCCCTTCATCCACTCTTTTAAACTCAATAATTTCAATAATTTGGATGATGATCAAGAGTCGAAACACCTTTTCTGAATCCAGCTTGTTCATAGGGTTAGTTCTGATCTAGTTGACTCGTAATTCTATTTTGGACAATCCAAAAAAATATTGTATAATTATGTGAAACGAGACTTATGAGTCTGTAGTTGCTTATGTTTGATCTATTCACCCTTCTTATAAAGTAGTATTATTTCTGAATTTAACAACTGCCTTGATACTTTCCCTGTGTAGGATGCCATCGTACCGTTTGAGAAGTTCTGGTAACAGTTCCACGAGTCTAATCTGATTGAAGAATTTGGAACTTGATCACCGCCTTGTGTTTTGCCGTTTTTCATTTGTTTGACTGCCTGCTCTATTTCTCCTTCGAGGATTTCCAAGAATACCATCATCACACTTTCTATGTGTTTGGTTGTTTCTTAGATTATTTGCTTGATTACTTCGATATAATTCTTGGTGGAATTTTGTTTCTATTTTGAAAATTTCGGATCTGTTATTTGTTTTATGACCAAATTCATCTACTAAAGAATGGATCCAGGATTTGCCATTTTAGGCCATTTTTTTTTTTGTTTTTAAAGATGTGCTGTTTTATGGTTTGTTTGATTTTATTTATGCCGAAATTCCTTAAATCTTTTCTAATTTCTCTTTTGACTGATTTGTTTACTTCAAAAAACTCTATTTTGTTTTGTGTTGATCGGAACCTTTTTTCTCTTTACTAATTTTCTTCGTTTTATTAAATTTTCGGTGTTATCAGTTATTTTGAACTCTTTAGTTCTCTTGTTGCTACTTAGTGTTTGGTATTCTTGCTTCAGTACTTCCTCTACATTATCGCAAAGCTTTCTAGTATTATTAAACGTTATTTTTTCTTGACCACACAAAAAAGAAAACCCACGAATACAGGACGTTATTTACACTTCAGCTCCTCCCACCACTTTCTCAAAAACTCAGTATTGTACACATGCTAAAGAAGAGAGTTGTCGTGATTACAACAGATCGAAAAGATCTCCAAGACGAATTGACACTGATATCTAACAACCTCACCATGAATGGCTACCTCCGGAAACTCGTTAACAAGATTCTTTTCTCTGATCTACCACAAAGACAACGAGACGACACTCAATATATTACCACAATTGTCATTTGGTACGTGGGGACAGCCTATAACAAGATTTCTAAACTCCTCAAACTTCATAGAATAAGAGTGATCTTTAAACCTGAAGAAACAATTCGAAAACTCTTAAGATCTCCAAAAGATATCCATTCTTTCTTTAAGTATGCTGGCGTTTACAATATCCCATTCTCGTGCGGTTTAAGTTAGATCGGCCAGACTTCAAGAAGCCTTGAGATAAGACAGAGAGAACACATCTAATATGACAGAAACAACAGACAAGATATATCGCGCTAATCTTCCCATCTTTCTAGAACCAACCATATCATTGAATGGGATAAAAGCTCCCTTCCTTACATAGAAGAGGATCACCGCTCTCGAATTTTTAAAGAAGCCACAACAGTCGCCCGTTCTGTAGAAAACCTTAATAGGAACCAAGGTTTAATCCTATCCGACATCTGGAAGTCCCTTATTAGATCTCTAAACATGCAAGAAATGAATTTTAGTGCAAACTATAGAACGTTCCTAAACAACAACAAGTGAAATCATGTACACGCTACACGTGTATTGCACACGTTCAGTTTTGTTTTGTAATTTATAATTAGAATTCGGTTCATGTCTAGTCTGAAACATGTTTTGTTAGCTTTGGTGCCTATCATCAGTTTTGTACCCTGAAGATACCAACAGCGTAAGTTGGTAAAACTAGTTGGTATTAAAATCGTTGTTCTTAGATATTTGATCAATATTTCCCAAATAGTCAATTTCCATAGCTTTCTAGTATTGTTTAACCTGGTTGATTTTTGAGTTGTTAATATTTGCTTTAAGTTGTCTTTAAATTTCTTCTGGTTTCTTTGTAGATCTTGAACTCCTGGTTGTCCGTTTCTCAACCAATTATTCCTGTGTTTTGTTTTTCTGGAACCAGAAGGTTCCTCTTATTAATCCATAGTCTGAATTAAAGTTGAAATTGATGAGAACCTGACAGTTATATAGATTAAGTGAATCTTTAATAATACCTAGTCTATTTCATTTACTGCTTTTCCGTCCCGTGAAATCCATGTCTATCTTCTTTATTCTCTTTTCCTAAAGAAGGAATTTCCAATTAAAGGCGAATTGTAGAAGTCGCCTTCCTCTGTCGTTCCTTTACTGGCTGCCATGGTTTTCAAGAACTAAATCTGCTTTTTGTTGCTTAGTGCCTACCTGGGCATTATAGTCTCTCATTATAATAACCTGGGAGTTGTGGGATGTTATTGCTAGTGTAAGTTCATCATATAACTCCTCTGTTTTTTTCTGATCATATCTTGTGGTGGGAACATAAACCTGTATTATTGTTAGTGATTTGTTTTTTCCTAATTCTAACTTCAAGGAGGCAAATTCTGCTTGTATAGCTTTTAAATTCTGCGATATGCTTTTCTATTTTCTCTTAATTAAGAAGCCGACTCCATAAAGTCCCTTTTGGCTTTGATTATGGTAAAATAGAAAGCCATTGTCTCTTTCGATAATTTTTTGGATATCACGTCTCGCCGTTGTAAGTCCAATGATGTCCCAGTTGATTTATTTCCAGGACTTCTTCTAGTTCTGCTAATCTAATCCTCTGATTGTAATATGCGATTTTTATGGTATACATTTGAGTGGTAGATATAGTTATAGTTTTAGTAGAAGTTTCCGTGATGGTTTTCCCAGTTCTTTCATCAGAGTTGGACCTCCCTTCAGGGTTTTAGCTCGCATCTTCATTCGCTTAGGAGAGATTCATCAAAATGAGTAAATGTCCTTTTTGACCTTGGACAGTGATGTCTTTTTTTTTTCTCTTTCCCATGAAATATCTCTTGTGCAAATGAATTATTATTATTATTATTATTATTATTATTCTCCGAAACCTCCGAATAACCAATTGGTGTCATCCTCAGATAAGCTTACATATAAGCTTCAATGTGAAAGCAAAGAAATTAGTTCTCATCCAAGATGTATCATATGTAACCAAATGCATCTAATGTACGTATCACATGAAAACCAATGTATGTAATCTATGTATTATATGTAAACCAATGTGCGTAATGTAAATATCACATGTAAACAAATATTAGTGATGTATCATATGTAAACAAATATATGTAATGTATATAATAACTGTAACAAATATATGAAATGTAAAAAAAAAAAATCTTTTAAAAGTAAATCTTGAGTTTACACCGTATGTTTTTGAGAATAAGGAAACATAATATTTAGATCGTATATGTGTAAATGGTGTTGTATAATCACACCTTTTCAAACTTGGAAAAAAAATAATAATAAATCACGACATTATATTATTATACAACTTATGCAACTCTGAACAATATAATTGTAAATTATTATTATGATTGTTATATAAAAAAAGTAAAAAAAAAAACTGTTATCATCATTACTATTTAAATCTCATTATATATAGCACAAAATGCTGAACCTTGTAAAATAATATACTGAATAGATAGTCATGGTGCATATGTAAATATTTGAAAGAACAGTAAAAAAAATTTTTTAAAATTCAGTCAAAAAAAAAATTATTACGGGACACTATCAAGGAGTCCAAATACTGACAGTGGGTGGGCACTTTGCTGTACTACACACACATCGCACCATCTTCCTTATTACGCAGTTCTCCCACGAAACACAACGACACTCCTACTACCATCAATACCGTCCATCACCATCACCACCTCCAACAACAGTATTTTTCTCAGAATATTGCGTGTATTCATGGCCAATTTGCCTGTACGCGCAATGAAAAACCCGTGTTTGGGAACATAAACCCGTGCTACTGGCCAACTCATCTTCAGTTGTAAAAGTTCATATAAAGAATTCTACATTTTCACACATTCTTTCAATCTACTGTCCTGGGACAATGGGAATATCATATGTTCCCTTGTGCTGAGATTCAAATGATGCAGCCAGATGAACATCCGTGCTAATATATTCCATCAATCCCTATTGCCGAGTTCGTATTCCATTTATGGAAAAGATTTAATACCTCCTCCTTATATATACTTGAATTACGTCCTTCAGTTTATAGGTAGCTGTGAGGTGAATGTAGCGTACACCAGATTGAAACCATTTATCAAAATGATACTGTTTAGTTGATCAATGTTTTCTGCATCCGCCACCTGCACACCATCCGAACTGAGGAAAGTTATTCTTTCACACTCGTTTTTTGTTACTTGCAACACAAGGATAGAATTCTTTTGGGTCTGTTCAAACTTGCAGAGTTAGATTTATTTCATTGCCACATTTAGTTTTTGGTACAATAGTTTTCATTCTTTAGGCCTGAGCCTTATAATTTAAATAGCTGTCATCATTCTTATGCCTGGGGTATTATTTCCACATTATCTTTTTATCCCCAAGAATTTCTTCCTTAATAAGATGTCGTATCCATTTACACTTAATACCCGTTAATATATCTGCATTTGTGAACCATTTCTGATTAATGCTAACAATGTTTGGCTCCACCGTATTAAAGCTGCAACTTCTACCCCATTGTTCCTAATACTCCAGGCATTTGTGCGCGCCTTAATAAGTTAAATCCATTTTTTTTCTATTTTTTGTGTACTTCCTTTATAACATTTCCTTTTCCAGACCTCCTTGAATATATTTATCAAGTCTGAACCTGACCAATACGCATTCACCTTTTCATCATGAAAACAGTTGATTAGTCGTTCTTACGACTAAGTGGAAAGAACATCGATTCTTTCCATTTCCTCAGCACATAATCTAGTTTCGTCTCTCTCTCTCTCTCTCTTGAAATCTCTTGCAATTCACGTATATTCGAAAATATACATATATTCGAGGATATACGCACTCTCAGTTCTAATCATAAAGATGTTCACTTCCGGGTCCGGTCTGCCCTTTATTTCCTGATGGTAGCATATCTTAGCCCTCTGGAAATACTACTCATTCACACATCTTTGACTCCTTTCAACTCTGAGGTGGGATCTGTGGATATATTCGCTCTATTATACCATAACAAATAGCATCCAAATGAAATCTTCCAATTTTTTCCCCTTTGGCTAAAATCACTTTAAGCGAGGTGTGTATGCAGTCTCTTCTCTTCTCTTGGCAGCTTCAACTACAATCTAGTTCAGATTTGTTTCCTTGTTTTTATTGTTTTATCCGTATATTAGTGTTTACAGATTTTTATTCTTCGTTGTACTGGTTTTTATAATATATTTAATGTTCTCCTTCTCCTTTTCTATTATTGCCATGGAAATTTTTTCCGTATTTTCGTTTATAAAACTACTTTAATAAGATAAAAATCTAAATTCCATTTTAAACAAAAAAATGTTTATAAAATAAATAAATAAATTTATAAATAATTTGAACGTATTTAGAGATTTTTTTAAACAATTTTTTAAACAATCAATACTTACTTCACACCAAGTTTAATTTTACAAAATCTATCTTGAAATACACACCTAGAAGATTCAATAATTGTTTCTTTTTCATACATGGAATTAAATTCTATCTATTAATATCTATTAATATCCGACCAGTTTTTGCTCGGATTATATTTTCAACAAAATGAGTGTTTTACTGTCATTTGTTTAGACAACAGTTTTTTTTTCTTATTAGGAAGTAGTGGTTTTAAATTTGTGGAGTCGACCTCACTTTGAAAGCCATAGCGGTGGGAATGGTCTGGCCTTTGTGGATGTGTGGAGTGAATTTGATGGAAGGATTTCGATAAAATGGACGGCTTGTGGGTTCAGGATAATATCTTCAAAATATATGAGGTATAACTATTGCCATGGTATGAAAGTGGCTAAATGAAACTGCAGATTATGTACGAGGAATAGTGGGAAAAAAACTTTGTGGAAAAAATAATTGTCTGAAAACGTTTAAAAGTAAAACATTTATTTTGTTTAAAATATGATCTCAGCAAGGTGAATTTGATGGAAGGATTTCGATGAGGTGAATGGCTTGCATTTTAAAGACCTTTAAGGCGAATGGAACCATTCAGGAAGGCGCAACGTCAGAAGTCTGTTAAAGAATAAAATACGCTTTTAAAACAGCCCATTCTGACTGAACAAAGTTGGGAAATAAAATAGAGTGAAATTTCACAAATAAAGAGAGAAAATATAACTATACTTCGGAGAAAATGTACAGGATCGGGAAAAAAATAATAATACTCAAATTATTAATTTCTTACTCATAATAATTTTGGAAAAACATAAGTCAGTGACATATTAAGAGAAAGAAATATGGCGAAACACTATAGAATAATGTAACGCCAATGATGGCAAGCGAAGTTTTCAAGAGAATGACACTTTCAATGACAACTATAATGACGTAATCACAAACATAATATACCTGTCCAGACTGGCATATTTTAATATTGTATTCAATAGTTGAAGATATTTATTAGTTGCACTTCAATTTTCGTTTAACAAGCTTTTTTACTGAATGAGAGTTGTTTTTGTAAGATTCAAAGTTATATATATTTACCACTAAAATGTTTGGAAGAGATTTCTTCGGAAGCGTGTGATAAAAACTGTTAAGAAATAATTCAAAATGTACACTACACTTACATTAATTCATGAAGAAAATATAAACTATAATATACGTGTGTTTTAAATGTGTGTTTGGAATATGTATTAAAAATATTTGTGTTTTAAATATTTTTCAACAAATTTTAAAGCAAATCCTAAATAAAGTTAAAATAAGAATTTGTAAACTTTAAATAATTTTAATAATTAAAATTTTTGTTAAACTTTTGTCATAGATATAATACACCTATTTAGAAATTGAATAGATATTTTATAATTGATACAAAGAACTCAGTTCCGAAAGGATTGCAGAATGTAGGAGAATCGACCGTGACATGCGGTGATAAATATGGAGGGTAATTGTTTGCCCATGACGAAAGCTTTAATAGTTCAATCACAGCTTATCCCTATACTGTGCTCTACAGATAACGGGGAAGATGAAAAGAATTCTTGTTGTGCCCTTTTAAGCCAGTCCTTATCCTTGTAAGGACTATGAATTCCTAAAGAATTGAAGAATGTAGAGTGGATTTCAGTGATACTTGTAAGCGATGAATTGTGATTATGGTGTGAACTTACCGAATTGTATCGTCGGTCTGGAATTCTCTGGGAAATTTAACTCTAGTGTTTGTGGGAAGAATTTGTTTTTCAGCAGGCAAATCGCTTACTTAAACTATGGAAAATCTTGATACTGATGACTTAATTTAAACGTTGGACAAAAACCTAGCTAGCACTCGATTTCCTAAAAGAACTATTAAAGAAATTTTAAGCCGAGTGGCCAAGATACTTAAATATGTATTAAGTGACATATAGTGACCTAGAAAATAATGATATCGAAGCAGAGGAGAAAAAGAGAGATTTGATGGTTTCTCTCTCTACTGAATTTCCAGAAGCACATGCGCGTAAAAAACGCACAACTGAAGAGCTACGCAGAGATGACAAAACGGATGATATAATGCAGACCCTTCAACCACTATTAAAGAAAGGTGCCTCCAATCATTCTACGAGACAAAAGAAAATGGACAATGCTCATATCGATCATGAAAGATATATTCCCTACTCGTAGGCTAAAACTACAGACGAGGGATAAAGATTCAACACAGTAGGGAACTATCATCATCTAACCAAAATAACGGACACCCTTAACCTCCAATACCACACATACATTCTCCCGGAGGATATCTGAGGAGATAGCAACAGATATCAGTTGTCGCGATTTGCCTCTGGTCACAGTGAGCAGAATGTTTAGAGCTGACAAGAGACTGATGCCAATAGTTTTGGTGGAAATTCAAAACTCCCATAAAATATTTACGGCTTAACATCGATTTATGGACTTAGGATGCAGACTGAACCTTTAAGAAAAAGAACAACAGCAGGGCAAAGCCACGGACGTTAGAAATATGCCCATTGCCAATGCTGAGATATTATGTAGAGCTGATTACATGTGTTTGAAATGTGTGAGAGAACCACCCCACTAACACCTGCGCCAAGCCTAGAACCACACCGGCCAGGTGTACCAACTACAACGGTCCTTATCCTGCGAATTACAAAGGACGTAGCTACTATCCAAAACACAGATTGTAGTAAAACATAATCAATCTTCCTCTCCACCTCGCACGCAACTTTAAAAATCCAGAAGACACATAAAATGAACAAAACGTACGCCGTAGAGGCGCGCCCCATGAAAGAAACATGTCATAATCAAACGCATCCTAACCTGACTGTGGTAATTACCACCTCTCTCGCTACCATGCTTCAAGATTTCAGAAAATCAAACCATCACTAACCTCTACGAAAATATTCCTTCCAGAAACTCACTCTATCCAAAAATCACTCACTTTTGATTAGAAATAAATTTCTGCCAAAGTCCCTTCTAATTGCCGCATGGAATGCTAACGGCCTCTCAAATAAAATTATCGAACTTCAAGAATTTTCAGTAAGATAAAATCCAGATATTATTCTAATAAACGAAACTCACTTACGACCTGCGGACAATCTGAAATTGAGAGGATACCTGCTCAACAGAAATTACAGACAGAATTACATAGGCGGTGGTACTGCCATTTTTTATTTATTTATTAAAAACTACATTAAACACATATTTAATGTAGTATAATACAAACTTACTTAAAAATAAAATATATTGTTCTTGTTTTGTTTCATAAAAATGTTGTTTATTATCGATAAAATTATACAGTTTAATATAATTCAAAATTACTTAAAAATAAAATCCATTCCTTTAATTGTATTTAAAGGAATGGATTTACAATTTTGGAAATTACAATTAAATCCTTTAATTGTAATGTTCAAATATTTATTGAGACGGAGTAAACACGATAAGAACTACGAACACTCTACTACTGGTGCAAACTGCATATAAATAACATTGGAACTGCACGACGGACAGTGTCACATTACGCTAATAGCTCGCATCTCACTATGACGTGCATATGCTTGCGCGCGTAGCAATATGACACCGTGGTAAACACAGTGTTGCTAGCATCCTTCGCCCTCCTAAGTGCTACACGATGGATTTTTATTATTTTTATAGAAAATAAGGGAATTGTATAGGAATGTTGATGATAAAATTAAACATTATAAGCAAATATAAATAAATTAATAAATATATTTATGTATCGAGAAAAATTAGGGGTACTTCAGTTCTGCAGTGCCTATGCACGAGCCTCCCGCCCCCGCTCTTCACCAGAAGGATAACATCTCCCAAAGGAGGATATTATTCTATTTGGTATCAAAATCCCATGGTAAATAGACACCATTTATCTTTTGGTATTACTAGACAAAAGATTATGCCTTTTGTGTAGTAGTATCCAAAACTATTGCTCAACTCTATTGCATTCACCATTGAATACAAAGAACAAACTTTTGCTCTATCAGAGGGTGACACGTCATATAATTACCTATGCCTCCCGAGCTTAGAGCCACACCTCCAAAGTTAACATACTAAAATTACAACGAGTGCAAAATAAGTACTTACGGATGATATTAGATGCTCCATGGCTCATCAGAAAAGAAAAGATTCATCGTAATACCAATATTCCATGTATCTCCTCATTCCTTCTCTCTCTCTCTCTCTCTCTCTCTCTCTCTCTCTCTCTCTCTCTCTCTCTCTAGCAGTAAAGTTCTTTTCGAATGCGGCCACGCACCCTAATTAACTGATCCAACAAGCTGCAGACTGCAACGAATATGACCCATACAAACACAAAAAACTTACAGCCATTCTACCTTCCAATGATATCGCTTAATCCTTCAGCCCTCAACAGGGCGTGCTAAATGTTCATAAATTATTTCTACCAAGGTTGCCTCAGATTCGGACAACGGGGATAAAAAGCGTTAACCCTTCACCCTTTTGCAACAGTATCGTTCACGGGTTAGCCTAGTGGCTGTGGCTTCGCAACCATACGCCTGGGGAAGGAGTGTGCTAGGTTCGATTCCCGTCGAATACGTGAGGAGCTTAAGGATCTTCCTCAGCCATAATGGAGTTCGCAGGTCTTGGGCGTGGACAGCACGGTTTTTCCCCAGTTTATGTGGGGTTTTTCATCCCGCAAGCAGGCAAACCGGACCCGTGAACAAGCACGGATACGGTCAGGAATACTTAAGACAATCCCTCTGGTCATAGATCTGAATTGTCAGCTATGCCGGTCCCGAGCCCGGATAAAAATAAGGGCGGAGGAATTGAGGTGGTGCCGTGCTTTCCCGTAAAAGGGCTCACGGCCGTTTAATCACGAAATGAAATGAAATGAACAGTATCGTTATACAGTTCCGAAATGATTTAATTATAAAAACAAACTTAAAAGTCATTATCAAATTCCTGCCATGTACTCCCAAGGGGTTAATAGGATATAACAGTACTACATGAAAAATTTACATTATTACTAACTTCCTATCTACAATTTTCCTCCAAATCAGTCTGTTATTTGTCAAGACTCCAACAGTATCAGATCTTATATTTCTGTCGTCTAAGGCACTTTGTACCGTATCAACCACCTATATCTTAGCCTTTCTCTGGTCGTTTTCCTGCCAACCTGGAAGAGAACATTTGTTTTTCTTCGCCCATTCTGTTTAAGTGACCATACCACCTGAGATTCGCTCTGCTAACGCATTCCTGGCTGCTGACAATGTCAAGTTCTTTCCTAATATCCTCGTTTTTAATAAGATATTGCCATTGATGCCATCTGTTCATGCCCCTAATGTTTCTCAGGACTCTCATATCTGCAGTCTCTAGTCTTTGTTAATGTGTTTTACTTCTAACCCAGCTCTCAGATCCATAAGTTAAAACTGGTTTTAACACTGTCTTGTATACAGCTAATTTAGTGTTCCGACTAATTTCTCTCTTATTTCATATTAATTTATTCAGTCGACTTCCTACCATACCAGATTTATTGCGTCTGTTGTCTATTTCCATATTTAATTTACCATCTTCACTAAAACGCATGCCTAAGTAGCTGAAATGTTTTACTTGTTCCACAGGTTCTCCATTCACAACACAGTTGACATTTTCAATGATTCTATCTATTTTCATTGTCTTTGTATTGTTGACCTTCATAGCATATCTATTACAACAGTTATTCAATTTAGTCAGAGAATCTTGCAGAGTTGTAGCGGATTTATTTAGAAGTATAACATCATCCGCATAAAGCAAAGAGCTGACATTAACATCTCCAATTCTGATATCATGTTTAATACCACTTTCCTTCATAATGTGATCCATATAGATAATGAATAACAGAGAGGATAATGTACATCCTTGTCTCCCACCAACATTAAACCTGTACTTCCATCAATTCTAACTGCTGACTTACAACTCAAATAAAGACTAAGTATTGCTTGATAAAATGCCCCATTGACACCACATAACTGTAGCGTTTTGAATAGCTTCTCTCTTGGCACCTTGTCATATGCCTTTTCCAAATCGACAAAACTTAAATACAGATCTTTGTTATATTCCCACGATTTATCAACTATTTGTCTTAAATTAAAAGTTTATTTTATAAAATAAATAGAATCTAGTAATTTGTAATTAAATAAATAAAAGAGATGAAATGAAAACGGTTTTGTGTATTTCTGCTAACTCTAGTGATGTCATTGTTTTTGCATGGCTGTGGCCAATCACAACTTTCCGTAATGATTTACATTCTCGCCATCTAGTGACGAGAAAACACGGAAGTACCTGAGTTATTTTGGATAGCAATGGAAATAGAAATGCAAAGTATAAGTGTAATTATTACAGTATAACAGTTATAAACATTCTATTATATATAATTAATTTTCTTTAATCTTTTATAATATCAACATTATTTTATAATAGATTTAAGATTATTTAAATTAAGGGGATATTAGATCCCACATTATTTCAAAGCCGTTAAAAATCGTAAACGATTTAAGATTAACATTTGTTTTTATAGATTTAACATTATTTCAACTGTTCCAACTAAGTGATGATATGCATTATTGCAAAATGAATTGATATTTCCCGTAATGTCCACAGCACTGATGCAATAATACTTTCATATTCTCTAGTCTCAAATTACTAATTCAAATAAGTTCGTTATCGTTAACAAAGACAAAGAAAGACTTTATAAATAAAATATTAACGTTCAACGTACCAATAAGGGAAAGATTTGTTACTGTGGTTTTTCCTTTCTTTGGTCCAGATGGATTTATGCGCCCTGAAGTGTAAGGCTTTGAGTGTCGCTTGAATGTCTGCATATTGACGCTATGAAACAATGAAATGTCATACAATTGTTCAAAGTGTAACAACAATTCCAGAACTTCATTGCACTGTGGATTGATTGGATTGTTTATTCACGGCTTTGTTATATTTACGAATAGCATTTAGATAACAGAATAGTCCTTAATACTTAATAAAAACAGAATAGTTTTTATTATCTTATATCTATGTATTATATATATATATATATATATATATATATATATATATATATATATATATGATAGTACTACGTGAAAAATTTGCATCATTACTAACTTCCTATCTACAATTTTCCTCCAAATCAGTCTGTTACTTGTCAAAACTCCAACATTATCACATCTTATATTTCTATCGTCTAAGGCACTTTGTACTGTATCAATCCACCTATATCTTGATCTTCCTCTGGGTCGTTTTGCTGCCAACCTGGCAGAGAATACTTGTTTTGCTAATCTTTCCTCGCCCGTTCTGTATATACAATATACAATATCCCCAAGGTAAAAAAATTTATTACACACACACACACACACACACACACACACATATATATATATATATATATATATATATATATATATATATAATATCCCCAAGGTAAAAAAATTTATTACACACACACACACACACACACACACATATATATATATATATATATATATATATATATAATATCCCCAAGGTTAAAAAATTTATTACATATATATATATATATATATATAATATTTTTTTTTACCTTGGGGATATTGAATATTAGGATAACCAAGTTATTTTATAAACTTGGTTATTTTAACTCCTAATCCCAAGTATGCAAACAATTAAGTTAGCGCCTGAAAACAAAGTTCAAGTCTAAAGATGTTACAACACCAGGGCAACTCGTTGTAAAGGTGCGTAAAGCTCTGATCACTATTCTTCGTATTTTCCCATAATGTTAAGAACATAATGATCCCACCCATAATGCATTGCAGTATAGATCTTCTAGTGAGATGTGCTTTACATTATGGGAAAATACTAAGAATAGTGATCAGAACTCTACCACCTTTACAATGAGTTGCCCTCGTGTTGTAACATCTTTAGACTTGAACTTTGTTTCAGGCGCAAACTTAATTGTTTGCAATTAAGATTGGGATTAGGAGTTAAAATAACCAAGTTTATAAAATGACTTGGTTATCCTAAAATATATATATATATGTGTGTGTGTGTGTGTGTGTGTGTGTGTGTGTGTGTGTGTGTGTGTGTGTGTGTGTGTGCTGACTTATATATATATATATATATATATATATATATATATATAAATCAGCATACACCATTGCCACGGCAGCAATTCATTTCAATGGAAACATGTATACTGTCGAAATACTGAAGGTAGACAGGGTGACACGCTATCTCCAAAATTATTCACAGCGTTCCTATAAAAAATATTCCAACTTCTTCATCGGGAAAGGAAAGGTCTGGAGATAAATGGAAGATGTAGTGGCACCCTTTACTGGCATTCTTATAGCGAAGGTATGTAAGTTGTTTTCACTTAAAACTTTGATATCTTCTAGGTCTAGCTACTCACTGATGAGACCTCAAAAAAGGTTGAAACCGGTCTGGGTAGTGACCTCTCCTCATAATGTAAAGTAGTATTACATCTCCTAGGAGCTGTGTGTTTTTACATTATGAGAAAATATCAAGAATAGTAAGGGAGCTTGCTCCCCTTTTGCATCGAGTCGCCTTGGTGTCGCACTACCAAGTGGTCACTTACGCTTGGATCCGCGGATAGTTTCGTCGGCATGAAACGCTTAGATCGTAGTCTTCGATCTTAGAGTTTCGCATACTGGCTGAAAAACAATAAGGGATTTTTATCCCCTTAATTTATCAACTTCGCCAGAAAAATAGCCGTTTGGCTTTTCTTCTTAAATAAATGGAAGATATTTAAGCCATTTACGATTTGCAGACGAAACACTTATCTTTACATCAACTGCGCATGAATTACAGACTGGTATCCAAGAACTCCAAATTGTTCTCAAAACAGCTGACCCAAAGATAACCCAAAAGAAGACCCAAGTTATTTTCAATAGCGCTGTCCAATCAGAAATAATAAAAATCAATAATGAGGAAATTGTTTTGAGGAAATGAGGAAATTTGTTAAAACTTGCTTAATTTCCTCAATAATAAGGAAATTAAACAAGTATATCATTACATTTACTTAGGACAACAGATATCAATGGAACAAAATATCATGGACAAAATTAAGAAACACACGATGCTTCGGTGGAAAGCATTTGGAATATTACATTGAATTTTCAAAAGTCAACTACCATTAAGGCTGAAGAGAAACGTTTTTAACTTGCGTATTTTTCCTAAATTGACATGTGTTGACATGTCAATTTTCCTAAATTGACATATATATATATATATATATTCAGATATTTGGGGCCATCTAGACAGAATAACGCCTTTCGAGCGAACGCACCGTCAGTCTGCCGGCAGATGGTGCGTTCCTCATGACCCTACAAATATTCGATAGAACTCAAATCGGGGATGACAGAATGCATGGATATGTGCTTTGCGAACCATTGACCAAATTTTCGCCATTTAGTGCAATGCTTGCTCCGAAATAATTCTCACGTAAGAATGAGCAGCCAAGTTGTATTCAAAGGACATGGCCTGACCCAGCGGTGCCAAGAGAATAATATCCCAAACCAGGGCGAATAAGGATTGTTTCGGCATGTTCGTTGGTCAGAAACAGGTTCGGTGGTCGTAAAGTTTAGACTCGTACGTGTGTGGGGGGGAGGATTATAGCGTATATTTATGTTTCTACAGTTAAGGATTACAATTAGAGATATAAATTAAACAAATTGTCTTATGATCATTATATGGTATCATTTTATCAAATAAAATACTAAGCATTCTCTACACGATGTTAACAATAAATGAGCGTTCGTGAAAAATCTTACACAGTAGAAATGATGTCGTTTACTTTGTTAGAAATTAAATTCTAACAAAAAAAATAGAATTATAAGAATAGCTCGTTTGCAGAGAACAATCTAGCAGACAATTCGGAGAACGAATCACAAAATCGCATAAATAAAAACATTTATTGAATAAATAAACATTTAATAAAATAATTTTAATTAAATGTATTGTATAATATGTGCTAATTCATAATAAATTTTTAATGTATTTACAAATAAATACTTCCCACACCTTTTGAATATAAGAATTTTAATAGTATTTATTAAAAAAAAAAAAAAAGTGTTATTTTATTGTCTTGGCGGTGATCAATACCCTTGGAGGTTACTGGATGGCAATGCTGTAGCCAATGAATTTTAACTGAAGTTCGGCTGTTGCTGTTAACCCCTCCCCCCTTGGGGCGCTGAGATTCGAGAGTTTTGAGTTCGCTCTCTTATCTTATAGTTTTTGCCTTAAGGGAGCAATTTGAGTCTCCGGGAAAGGGTTCTCCGGCAGGCTCGCTGAGGGGCTTTGTCGGTGAATGCTTTCTTCGAAATTTGAGTGGTTCGGCTCGGTGGTGGCGTGTGGGAAGAAGGCCATCACTGAGTGGAGCCAACGCTGAGATGGACGGTCTTTCTCCCACGATTGAGTGGCCTAGGGATCATCCGAATTTTTAGAGACGGCCTTACCTTTAAATATGGGCAATACTGTAGCTAATAAATTTCTAACTGAGGCTCGGCTATTGCTGTTACCCTCCTGCCATGATCAAAGCTTTAATAGCTTAATAACACCTTATCTCTACACTAACCTCTACAGATAACGGGAAAATGAAAAGCATTCTTGCTTTGCCCCTTTAAGCCAGTCCTTATAAGGACTATTATTGTGTTCATGCAATCGCAATTGACATTTCATTCATACAAACCAAGTGCATCACCATCACGCCCATGTGCTGTTTCATAAACTGAGGCTTTCATGGAGTGCGAGGGCTCACTGAGAAGGAAAATAGTTTCAATTCACCCCCACAATACTCCATCTGTCTATAATAATGCCCTTTTTCTGTTAATTATGTTCATTTCTCGTTCTACCTGTATGCAGGATTGAAAATCCGTTTCTGTCAAAATAGCCACAGCTTCTCTTATATAAAGATGCAAATTATTAAGAATTAAAATTATAAATATTAATATAAAATTATACAAATCACTAACACTCTTTTATTATCCAAAAATAGTACGTGCAGCTTTTTTAACCCTAAATTTGGAAATCGGTAAGAAGTCTCTACCTTAACCATTACAAATAGCTTATCTCAAGCAACTGGGTGATAATTCAAGGCATCACGGAAGAGGAAAAAGAAACCCCAGCCATATCGTCGTTCTCAACTCTGAGACTGTATATACTGTTTGAAATAGAGTAAGTTCTACAGTCGATTTTTAAGGGATGCTGGTCTAAGAACAGAATTTGCAGCGATGAAAAACCAGAGTGTCCTATAAGGAAAACTAAACTTCCTCATCACGTGAGTTAAATAGCAATAAAACATGCTTAAATGTATTGAAATACAGTGATCAGTAGAGAGTTCTAAGCTCTCTGCTGTTCATCGACATTTTGAACGAATAACACATCTGGCTAGATGGGTGAAGCGAAATTGCTTTCCGCAATTCTTGATTTTCGCGCTGGAGTGTTTCTTACGTTTCTATCGCTAACGTTAATTTCGTCTTTATTTCTCTCACGGTTGCTAACACCTCTTCAGAGGTCTCGTTATTGAACTGTATGTAACGTTCATACTCCTCAAATTTTTTATTGGTTTGTTCCATGTGTGTATTTAGCAAGTCTTTCACCATGAGTTTAAATGAATCAAAGTTATCCGTAATTTTAGGACCAGGAAGCGGCTTACCTTGATGTGCGTCGTTACTTTGGTGTCTGGTCTTTGTTCTTCATTTTCTCTCGGCGCTGTTGACATCGCCATTCGGTCCGTTTCGCTGCTCCTTTTGCTCTCCACGTGCTTTCTGAGATCCCTGTACAGTGGAAGTGTTGTTTTTTTGTTAAATCCTGAACAATGCGGCTCGTCCCCTTCATCGCTTAATGGTTTATTGCACTTGTTACAGCTCATTGTGCTTGACCTTTAGACTTTCTTCCCGTTAGCGACTTTAGTGCAACTTTTAAAA